>NW_025110471.1:0-161803 GCF_011392965.1 Frieseomelitta varia | reverse complement strand
AAATTCGCAAAAATATTACAATTGCAATATGTCTGTGGCGAAGGAAGGGGCAAATTTCTCTCGTCAGTCTTTACAAAAAAAGAAAATGTAAAAATGAAAAACGTATTTGCATCGAATTTGAAAATTATTCGAATAAATCTCAAGATCTTAAAAAAAAAAAAAAAGAAAGGAGAGAAGACACATTAAATTCGCAAAAATATTACAATTGCAATATGTCTGTGGCGAAGGAAGGGGCAAATTTCTCTCGTCAGTCTTTACAAAAAAAAAAAATGTAAAAATGAAAAACGTATTTGCATCGAATTTGAAAATCATTCGAATAAATCTCAAGATCTTGGAAGGAACGGTCTTTAAAAAAAAAGAAAGGAGAGAAGACACATTAAATTCGCAAAAATATTACAATTGCAACATGTCCGTGGCATTTTCAATGAATTTAACGAAAGTACGTATGAATGGGAAAGACGAGACGCGCGTGCGTCGCGAAGCTACGCGGCGCGATGTGGCGTCGTTGTTTCACAAGAGGAAGTTATTTAGAGCGCGCGATTTTCGCAAGGACTTTGTCGCCTGAAACGATGCAGGTTTCCAAGAAAAACGAAGACCTTCGAACGCCACGGCTATGAAACATCGCTGCTTGCTTTAGCTGAAAATTCTTACGGGGAGTTTGATGTTTGCGTTGCGCCGTTTACACAGGGGGGAGTATATCTCCGCCGGGGTTTGATTTTAAAAGTAAATAAATCCTGGCTGGCTTCGTTACGTCAAACGTGTGTTTCGGCGTAATTTTGAAAAATTCGTGACAAAGAACATTTCCTCAATCGCCGGACATTTAAAAACAATATACACCCTCTATTGTATAAATATCAAACGTAACAACCAGCTGTTATAAATATTAAAACAGTTGATTGGTTGTTATTAGAAATAATCATTAGAATGAATAGGGATAGACTGAATCAAACAATATTGTCACCATCAGAACAAACAATATTAACTGGTCGAAATTTCGTACAAGATTTGTGAATTTAAATTTGCAATTGCTGGTAGAAAATGATGGATCATTAATTGATACTTGCGCGCCGTCCTTCGATTTCAAACCCGGTGGAATGAATTATGTAACTGGAAATTTAAATTTGACTTCTACGATGCGATCGAATAATAAATTACAAAAGATTACAGTGAACATACCTGAAAATCTAATAATACGAATCTCAAAATTGACTAAAATGTTGGACGTCTAATTTTATCATCATTTCAATAATTTTAAGAACTTTCCAATAAAGTAAATTCCTAATGATCTAGCAATACTTCAGTATATAGTAACAAGCAATGAAGTGTTAAAATGCACAAAGAAAACCAAGTGCTAAATTGTTAGAAATTGATCTTATTGGGAAATTGTTCAATTGGATTATCTTCTAGAAAATTACATCGCTATAATTATAATCGTTAATTGTGTTAAAATTAATAATCTAGCAGGCGACATTTGTTTGCAGGTACAAGCGCAAACAAAAATTGAAGGGAATTAATCCTTAAATGGCTCCCTTTAATGATCTCCTAAAAATACGCGTTGCGACGCGAGTTAACAGCGTAAAAGCGATATACCTTCGCGTCAAGTTCACCCTTGGCACCATTTTTGCGAACGAGGAAGGTGGCTGGCTTGTCTGGTTGCACGCCGGATTCCGGAAATTGCGCCACTTCCAGCTTATGAGCATCGCCCATCGCCGGTGATATGTAAACCTTGTGAGGCGAATCGGGAATATGTTGATCGTTGAACTTTATCCCTACCCTGTATTCACCTGGAAATTTCAAAATTTGCAAGTTACTCGACAGTTAATCAATCAAATTTCACGACGTCTTTATTACACTATATTTTGTCATATTACAATTCGAGTTCAATTACGATTGATAACAGTTCATTTCTCTCATACTTTTTTTATTTTTTATTTTTATTTTTTTTTTAGTGATAGTGGTGATAGTTAATTATTTTATAATAATACAGAGACCGAGATCATTTTTATGATCTTCCATCAGGTCACGTAGACTAACCATCGTTCTGACGATTATCGTCATTTCCCGTGAACAATACTTGCGTCGAGACGGTGAAGCTACCCATCGTTTATATTCGCTGATGTCGATCAAAAAAGATTCCGATAAATAAAAGGAGGCGAATTTAAAATGAGGGGGAAAAAGGAATGAAGAAATGAATTTGTAATTACAATAAAAATGAGGAAAGAGAAAAAGGTGGAAAAATTACAAGAAAGAAATTTATCTCAAAAAAGGGGGGGGGGGGGGGGGGAAAAGGAAAAGCGAGATAGCAAAAGTTGGACGACGACGATGAGAGGGAAGAGGAAAAAAAAAGTAGGCGAGAGCATAAACGCGTAAGAAAGAGGATAAAACGAGGAGATTGGAGAACTGAGCGCGGCTAAAATCGCGAGCCACTATTTTCCTCAGGCTGATTCTAACTTCTGATCTCGATTCGTCCACGCTTTCTCTCTTTCAGTTCGCCGTCTTTCTCTCTGCTTCTTCCGCCGTCTCTTTCTCACGTTCGATGCACACCATCCAAATATAACGGCCTCGCTAATTCACGTCCAGCAGCCTTAGCCACCAAAATATGAATCCACCTTAGACGCAAATATAGATCGAAGGTTATTTCTGGATCAGCTGAGAACAACCAATGAACAACACCGGTGGAGAGCCCTTGTTCACCGCTCTCTTTCCCAAAATATGCTCGTTTTTCTCGGTGTTCCATTCATTCCGTTATACATACTATGATTATAGGATGTATCCTTATTTTTCGACGAAGCGTTTCTTCTTTTTTTTTTTTTTTTTTTTATTTTTAATTGGGACTTAACGTTACATTCTCGTGATTTTAAATTTTCGCACGAAAGCATTAGTAAATGGTAAGAAATTTAATCGAATGAATATTGTAAATGGTATAACTTTATATCTTTGTGTTATTAATATTAACTGCTTCGATATTTAGAAAATATAGGTAATTAGGTATGAATAATCGTTACATAATTCAAAGGGTGTAAAAATACATGTTCTAAATTCGAAAGAAGATTATTGCAAGAATCTGTTATTCTTCACTGACTCGCTCTAAATAGTTCCTCTATGTAAAACTCAGTATCTAAAAATTCTTCTTCTAATTTCGTTTAATCAGAGGTTGCAAGTTAAAAATTAATTTCACTACGTATATTGATACATAAGCTGGAGATTTAACACTAGATGTAGGTTTCTTTCTTTACGAATATTTTTGTCAAAATTAATGTTAATTTCTATTAGGACATAATTGTATAAATCTATTTATTTTAATTATTATCATTTAAATAATAATTCCTATTCTAGCGTAAAATCGTCTTTCCAAGACTTTGTTACAAATACAAATACAAATAACAGATTATCACATTATAGTTTTTCCAAGATTTTAATAGATTAATATGAAAAAAATTATTTTAATAGATTAATATGTATGTACGTGTTCAGTCGTAAATTACTGAGATAACTAACACGAACATTTGAGTGTGCTTGTTTTGAACATAATTTAGTAGCATAAACAAATAATATAACATTCAGAGCGATTAACAGAATAAAATATGAATTATCGACGTTGGCAGACATCCATGACTTAAGTATCAGTTAAGTGTTTTATGAACAGTTCTGTCACAATTAGTCTGCAGAGAATGTCAGTTTCCATCACTTAATAATACTGTCAATTTTACACATCCAAATGAAACATTTCATAGATACATTTACTGTCATCAATCTAATTAAAATTGATATATTCTATATTTTCTACGAATATCTCAATATTATATTATTATTATAATAAATAAATAATTATTATAATCATCGTATAACAAACTACATACGATTAAAATTTCCGTGTGTAGTAAAATATAGTATATATATTATATACATTTACTGTCATCAATCTAAATAAAATTGAAATTCTATATTTTCTACGAATATCTCAATAACATATTATTATTATAATAAATAAATGAGTGTTATAATCATCGTATAACAAACTACATACAATTAAAATTTCCGTGTGTAGTAAAATATAGTATATAATATATATACTATACACTATATACTATACTATTATACTATAAGGTATACTATACAAATTCCTATTTTTAAAAAATGAAACACAGACGGAAATATCTACCAGATATTACAATTACTATACTATGCCATACACTTAGCATTTATTCACGCATCCAATGCATTGTTGTGTCCTCAAACTCTCCGCAAACACCCTGGCAAAGGTAATACTGACAATGTTAACAATAAAAACTCACCCGGCTCGGAAACAACGTAGCTAACGTAACAGCTGCCATCCTTTCGATCCTTGAAGTCGATCTGAGCCTTGCTGGGTCCCTCCACGGAAACAGCCAGAGTACCAGCTCCGGCCTCTCTCGTCCAAATGTTAAACTCGCACGGTTCGCCCTGTTCACCTCTCTCCAGACCAGGGCCACCGGCGTGGACCCGGTGCGCGCCACTGTCTCTGAACGGTCCCACGGTAAATTGAAACGGTGATCCAGGGATGTGGATCTCCTTGTAACGAACGGAAACCGTGTGTACGCCGAGCTCCTTCGGCACGAAAGCAACCGCGTACAGGCCGTCCTCAACTTCCTTGACCTCAGCGTCTTCCGTCACGCCTCCCGGCGAAGTGACCGTCGCCGCGAGATCGAACGACGTGATCCCAGGCATCTTGAACGTTATCTTACACTGGCTACCAACCTCGGTGATGGGCACAGCCTCCCTCTGTCTCTGAATCTTCTCCCTCTGGCGATTGCTACCCTCGCCGGTCACTTTTATCGTGAAAGGTGAACCCTCCACGTGATGGTCGGCGAACTTCAAGTTCACTATGTAGTAGCCAGGCTCGGTGGGCTTGTACGAGATGTTCAGTGTCCCGTCCTCGTTGTCCTTGCACTGAATCTCGGCCTTGCTCGGCCCCTCGATCGACAGCGAGAGACCACCAAAGCCAGCGTTCCTCGTGTCGATGGAGAAGTTGTTCTCCACGTGAGTTTTACCCTCGACCAGGCCAGGCCCGGACACCTTCACCTTCTTCGCGTCGCCGACCTCGCGATCTTTCACGTCGATCTTGAACGGCGAGTTAGGGATGTGTTTGCCCATCTTTTTCACCGCCACCGTGTGAGGGCCGGCCTCGCGAGGAGTGAACGACACGCACATGTTGCCGTTTGGTAACGTCTTCAAGAAGCATGGCTCTTCGAGGCCGCTCGGGGCTGTGATCGAGGCGTTTAAGGATCTGATGTCAGAGTCTGTCACTTTGCCCGGCAGTTGGACCTCGCTGGACGAACCGACCGAGATTTGGTTCCTCTTGCGACCCTCGCCTGAAAGAGATTTTATTGCAATGTTAATTCCTTGGTTGTTCTCAATGCTACGAGGGTGGATTGTTCTCTGTTAAAAGAATTCAAGATAGGTAAGAATTGAAATTCGTGCGACGCTGGAGTAACGTTATTGATCACAGGTTACATAAAGCGTTGTCACAAAAATTACATTGGTTATTGACAATCAAGAATCACACGTCGCTTTATAGAAAACTACAATTAAAAATTGTACAATGTCGTAGTAATATTATTGAAAATTATAATAGAAAAGAACGTGTCTTAAAATCTCTGATATCATTGTATCAATGAAAACAAAAGTAACTAAAATTTAGCACATTGCACTACAATATGAATTATAAAAACTATATTTGACCGAGATATTACAATTTATTAAACATAAAAGATCTTTAAATAAACAGACAGTTTTTCAAATGCTTGTTAAAAAGAACATTCAATGTTTAAATAACATTCATCGATTATTTTTTTCAACTCTTATTACTTCTTCTGGTGCTTCGATACATTATGATTCGTGTAGGCAAACATGTACATAAAAAGAAAAATTCGAATTTTTATTCTTCCTTTGCAGTATGTTTCACTCAGGAAAGAATAAATTTAATCAAACTACCTGTGATTTTGGCAACGTAAGGACTGCCGCGAATGTGTTTGCCACCGAATTTCACGCCGATTTTATATTCCCCTGGATCGGTTGGTAAGTAAGAAACTGAAATTGTGCCATCTTTATTATCGTGACAGGAGATCGCTGCTTTGCCCGGCCCTTCGATGGAGAGCGAGAGACCACCAGGTCCTACGTCTTTTGTAGAGATGTTGAAGTTTCCTGGTTCACCGCAGACACCGTATATCAGGCCTGGTCCGTACGCTGTCACGTAGCCACTCGCTAGAGAGTCCACGTGGAATCTGAACGGTGAACCTTTAATTCATAAAACACATATTATTCACCAAAATAATACAAAGCTTCTAACAATAAGTACACGTGACAAAGCAGACAAATCTTATTCTTATGATTTCAACAAATTTCTTTTTATTCCGTAATTATTGCAAATTTCTAAAAAAAAATAAAAAATATCCTGAATTTTTAATTCAACATTCCTGAAGTGTTTAATTTTCCATTCAGACAGAGTAAACATTAATCCTCAAATAAAGTGTGATAAATATCTCTCAAATAGTCTACTTCAAAAGTTGGATTCTCTGTGCATGTTTGATTGTTTATTTAAATTGAAGAGTTTGGAAGTATATTTAAAATTCGTACAAACCTTGGACGTGTTCGCCATTGAATTTCACTGCAAGCTCGTGCTGTCCTTCTTCCCTGGGATCGTACCTAATCGACACTGTGCCGTCTCGATTATCCTCGATCACGGGTTTGTCCAAGTTCCCGCTCGGCATTTTCACTTCAGCTGAAACGTGGTCAAAAAGCAGAGAGTTAAAACACAGATGACCGAGACGAAGAACACGCGCTTATGAACGATAGTTTTGCAAAGTTCTGCAAAGTTTCTGTTATTCAAAATTCAGAAACATATTTTTATAGTCTAACTATGAGTCCAATTGAATTTAATCGAATCTAACTGCGTTATATATATATTTTCTGTAAATTGAATATTGATAAATTACATTCTATCGAGTAAGTAATTGTAAGTAAATTTTCACGTAGTTTCGAACCACCGCTGAATTACATATTATATATAAATATTATATATAATAATATTATAAAAATATTATATTATATATTAAAATATTTTTAATATTATATTATATGTTAAAAATATTAAATATTATATATAATAATATTATAAAAATATTATATTATGTATTAAAAATATGAAATATTATATATTATATTATATCACATATTATATATAAAACACAATACGAATTTTCAAGTAAAGAATTTACTTCTGTCTATATCACCTGAAACGCAATAATCGATAATTATGAAACGTTTGCGAACATTCCGTATGTACGTAGAGCGTGCCTAACAGGAATGGGTAAGCTAAATGATTAGGAATAATTTTCCGGAACACTGAAACCTTTTTTCGTTTGCACGTAGAAAAGACTCTGAAAAATTAACGGAGGAAAATCGAGTCCCACTGGCGTTGCTTCTTTTCCCGGATCGATCCTGGTGTAACAGACCGGTCCACGTTCAGGGCAATCGTACTGACTGCACGAAATAGTCTTCAATCCGTATCGGTAGAAGGTCGACACCTCCTGCCACGTGGTTTCGACCTCCTCTTCCTCCCAAACCATATCCAAAGGTTCGATTCGGTCGACTCACTGATACGAATAACATTACACGATCGTTGACAATACGTCTTCCAACGATTGCAATCGTACGTGCGTCAATTATTGTACACTATTGAAGTGAATGATAATTAGATACGTGGAATATGAAAAAAATTCGAATCTTTTTTCTCTTTTACTGAACTAGTTATTTAGTAACTGAATGATGATCCTCGAATAAAGAAAATTTATACGTTGAACGTGACACTGTATTTCTTGTCGATTATTTCAGCGTACACAAGTGGTTAATATTCGGTCAGAAGATGTTAACAATTGCTCGTGAAAGTATTTAAAAGAATTATGTTTCATTGCACCATTCTTGAAATTTTATTAACGACACACGAACGTCATGGCGGTATCAGTCAAGTTTGAAGCAAATCGGAAATTCCGTCATGTGCTAAAAAATTCGAACAGTCAATTATCAGCTATGTTTTCAACTAATTTTTTACTAAATATAAATAAGTTTTACTTTCGCATATAAATAAATTATAAAAACTTTAAAATAAACATTTCGCTACTTCTTTACATATAATCGAACAATACATATAATAAATTATGTAATACATAAAGTATAATGTTGCAAAAGCTGCTCTATGATAAGCGTTCGGATACTTTCACGAGCCACCTCATAATCTGCTTTTATTGTTTAAAAAAAAAAATCTACCGATCTTTCGATAAATCACTTGAGATGAGTCTCAAAGCGCTAAATTATTTGATACCGATCGAATCGAATCGAGTGAGGTACAACAAACACGTAAAATCCATCCATATTCTCTGCTTCGCTATTATTCCATTTCACTTGAATGAAAAGAAAAAAGAAAAAAGAAAAGACACGAGAGTCAGAATATCAAACGAAGGACAGAGAGAAGAAAAGAAGACTGTAAGAAAGAAGAAGACACTGTCGAAGCACGAACTGACATCTAATTCTGTTTCTGCGCGATTTGAACTTGACACGATCGTAGGAAAAAAAAAAAGAAAACCGATTCCCTCTCTGCACGGATTCAACTCGATCAAATTTTGAAAGAAATGTACACTTGACTCTAATTCTTCGTACGCGAGGCTCTTCCGTATCGGATGAAAGCGATTTCAAAGCAAATTAGTTTAAAAAAAAAAAAAAAGTAACAGAGAAATGAAGCAAAAAATTTATCAATTAACAATTCCTGTACAATTTTCTTCGCGTTGTTATTATTATACCGATCTTCTGCGTATTACGTTCTTTCCAAACACTTGTCCGTCCGATACGAAGAACAAATTACGAATAAACAATCAATGAAATTGCGAAAGAGAAGGAGGAAGATTTTCGTTCTACTCCGAAAGATAGCAACGTAGAGAAAAGGGAATAACTGAGAAAGTACGATCCTCCTTTTCTTCTCTTTCTTTCTTTCTTTCTTGCTTTCAACAGTGAGCATAATCGAAGATAAAGCAGATTGATGAAAGTCGTGGCAGGAGAAGGACCGACCGAACGAGTTACACCGTAAGAAATCCTCTGGATTTCGTCTCCCCTTTAGAATTCGTCGGCAGCGGCGAGCGTTGCTTCCAACACGTTACGAAAACGTTATCACGACAACCGCTTCCAGCTGGATCACGACGTTTAATCGACTTCTCGAGGGCACATCTCTGGCGCGACTGACGACGAAGCGGGCATCGCTACGCGCGAAGCAAACGATGCCAGCCCGGGAGACCTTCCTTTTTTTTCCAGAACACCTACCGCCGGACTTTATATCGCGAGGCGGCGGTCGCCTCGTCTCTAATAAATCTTTAACCTCTCTGTCCGACCGCTGCATTCGGTCGGCCGTCTTATAATTACGCGCGCCGTTGTAACACGCAACGACCACAGTGATTTTTGTGCAAACTTGCGACATTTTTAAGGATCGTCGACAATTTGGAGCGACGTGACTGAAGTGAAAAGAAAAAATCCGCTCGGTTTCGTTTTGGAAGCCTCTGAGTTTTGTGAATGTTTGTTCCTTCCGAGGGTGATTTTGTGTCGCGGAATGCGTAGAAAATTCGCGGAAATATATATTGAGGAATTCTTTTTACACGCCTAACTAGATCGTTTCGAAGGTTCAAGTCTTCTCCACTTTGCAACGGCCTCTCAAAATTCGCTTCTTTTTTTTAGAGTTTCATTAAACTTGGAACATTAAGATAGACGAAATGTTGGGATTTCTTGAATTTTTAACAGTCGTCGTTTAACAGTCAGATTAGATGAAATGGTGGTGGAAAAATCAAGTTTATCAAGTCAATCGTTGTAAAGAGGAAATTTTAAACTATGTTTTTCTCCTGTGGATCCTCCAACAATTTCGATCGATTCCATGATATATATTATTAATTGCACTCACTTTATTATATCGTATCGCATGTGATAATATGTTTCATTTTATAATTATCACTTCTGTTTATAATTAGTTATAAATAGACTGATTTTTTAATTGATTTTCAAGTAACACGAGAAATTACATAAAATGATTCAAGATGAAAGCAAGTATCATTTGATAATATTTGATAGATAAAACAATTATCTACCAAGCTTTTATTTTTCTTTTTTAATCATGAATTTTCATAAAAAATTCGCAGTTTAATTGCAAATTTAATAACCGCAACAATCGTACGAGATCGTCAAGCTGCAACCTGGGCAATAAAATTCTTTTAACCTTGGTTTTAGATAAAATCGCTAATTAATCTTCGCGAAATTTAAACATTTTACCACATTGTTAATATTGCCGCGGAACTAACGAAACTTGCCAAGACATGTGTAACAGTAATTAGTCAGCCGTGTTTAACTTAATAAATGTTTGACCGTGTAAGATCGAATAGACGTATAAATAAAGATAGTTCGCACAGGCTCAGGCTCAACCACCAATTGATGTTAGACATTACAAGTTGCTTGTAGCATGAGAGACGTGATTGGTTTTTGGCAATATGAGCCCCAATAAATTCAAACTTAATGAGACGTAGAGGAGAATCTGGGAATAGAATCGTATTTTTAGATCGAACGGACATTTATCAGTTTCTGATACGTTTTTTATATCTATGTAGCCTCGTCCATTGTATTTTTGATTTTACATTCAGAACTGGGGACAATACGAATTTTCTACAAAAAAAAAATTAAACAATTTTCAATTACCTAGAAATAGTGTTTGAGTACGATACTTTGAGTACTTTGAGCTACTTCTACTGCGAAATTTGCTCGCAAAGTTCGTGCTGAACGGCAACAATTAACAAACTTGTTAAAAAGGAAGATCTTTAGATTACTATGTACGAATTTTTGATAAAATGATATATAATATGATAATCTATAGCAGTATAATTAGTTACACTATTGTACTGTTGATTATATCATCACAATAATCTACATTTTTATTCTAATATAGATTATTTTATATACTGTATTACAGATTCATATTTCATACTTTTTTACTATGTTGTTATATTTTTTATTACATTTATACGCATACACGATATTTAACTTTACTTTCTCTGTCTTCCACTTTGTCAGTCAATTTTTTACCGCCTACAAACTTCGTCGAAAAATCGAATCTTTCGTTTCGTTTCGTTAAAAAAATCTTAAAATTCCACGATCGAATAAATAAATAAATAAATGACAGAGACGTGTGTTAGACGAAAATTTGCTAAAATTCTTCCAACCGTATTTCCACGAACGCGTGTCTGTAGCTGTTCGAAGTTTATGTATTATCCGTTCGATCCCATATATATATATATTTTTATATATATCATATCTTTTATATATTATATATATCACTTTAATTTAAACGTTCGACACGCCTCGCCTGTCTCGATATTTCTACATTCTCGCCAACGAAAAGACGAGTGATTTACGCAGCCGGTTACATAATTCTTTATTATGCGCAAGGAATTTCGGAATTCTTAAGATAGAAAAAAAGAGAGAGAGAGAGAGAGAGAAGAATTTGGCGCGCAGCATCCTGTACCTCACCTCCCATTGGCCACCGGTTCTCCACTTTGCGCAGGAAACGATGCTCGAGCTTGGGAGAGCACGTCGTTTCGTGCCAAGGGTAAGACTAGACTAACGCGAAGAAATCGGGGGGGGGGGGGGGGGGAGGAGGAGGCATTATGATTAATTGCAAACAACCGTGATACGACGAATTTACGCGACGTTGCGTTATTCAACCGGTGTTAAGTCGTTGAGAATGTAAGGGGAACGATATCGACACGCGAGGAAGTGCTGAACGATTATTCGTTGCCGGGAGCTTAATGTGCTCGCGATTAACAACGTCAACGCTGCCATTTGCTACGTGCAAATCGCTAGAACCACTCGAGGGGAACATTGCCGTGGAAGAAGCTTCTTGTGCGTGCCATGATATTTTATTTTAAAATTGATTCGTACGCTCGAGAGTGTGACAAATCGATGACAGACAAAAATTCCTACCGAAATTCCACTCCGAGGGATTTGTATTTAAAGATCTCGGGGGACCGGTAACACGGTATTTGAATTTAGATTAACGATCAATCTAATTGTGAAAGCGCAGAATTAATTTCTATGTTTGATGTGTGTGTGTGTGTTATATAAAACATTTGGAAATTGCAGAGATCATTATGCACGTGAAATATGACATTTATACTTCGTGTGAAATCGTATGAAATTTATGCGCTGGAAAATAGAACATTAGTTTTTCGTTTTGTTTTCTATATCTATGGTTTCGATCAAAAGTTTATTGCAAAGGTTCGGAACAAATTAGTAGACAGTATGAACAGCCATCATGTAATAAATGTTAGATATCCTACGTGAAAACTGATATAATATAAATATGATAAATATTTTTGTAACCTCTGAAAAATATGTACGGCGACAAACGAAAGAAATTTTCAACACTTTAAATTAAATGGTATAAAAGTACACACTATATTTTTAGACAAACAACAAACCAATAAAGAATGTGATTCTTATTGTAAATTATTTGCTTGTATAAAACAATAATTCGTAATTTTCTATATATATGTTTTTACTTGTTTCAAACTTGACCAATACAATCACAATAATTCAACTGGAGCATGATATGTTAAAATACACATGTTAAAAAGAAAAAGTTCAAATATTTTCATAATCCTAGCACACTTTGCTATAAACTAGCGTATGTTCCAAAAGGAACTACACACTAAGAGGAAACTAAATACTATTTCAAACTAAAGTTTGATCCTCAAATTATCTCGAAGCTTGAACAAAAAAATAACCTTCTCAAAATTATTTGCGATAAAACTTTTCTACATAAAAATCATATTTTTATCCCCATAATCGATTCTAATCGTTATTGAAGCGAGAATAGAGAAGGAGGAGGTTTCCTTTTCGAGTCTCCGAGATTTCCATCGTCCTAGTTCGAGATTTTGAAACCGCTTGGGCTTCGATTTTTGGGCCAATGACGAATCCGCACATCCGGAGCCACTTAATCATCCAGTATTAATATCACCGCCTCGCTTCCGACACAACCGTCGACATACATTTTTCTCTCTCTGTTTCTCCCTCCTCCTCCTCCTCCTCCTCCACCTTCTTCTTCTTCTTCGTCTTCTTCTTCTTTCACGTCTCCTATCTTCTCTAGTCTAACTGTGTTTCGAACATGCAAGTGCAGAACTGAAGAACAAGTGGTGGTAGGACTTATGTTTATTTCACTCATCCTGTCTAGCTGTCAATGTTGCAACTTCGCATACGTATGTATGTGCACATATGTTACGGGCTTACTACGTACGAGCCACGTTACAAGCTGTTTTCTACTTGAATTTGATACAATTAATTGTAAGTCTGTCCGGTTGAAAATTTCGCGATATTAAAAGTTTCTTTTTTTTTTTATTTTAAGAGAAATGATTGCATTTTTGTAGTCTCATTGTTAGCGTGTATGAAAAGAATCTATCGAGTATGAGAAAGTTGAATTTATTATTGAATTGATTCTTTGAAATTGGTTTGAATTGAGCAGAATAGTAGTCAAATTTATTAAAACTGAGTATTAGTATCTTATTGTTGTTTGACTTTAGCATTTTATTATTTCATTCGGTATTTTAATATTAATGATAGATAATAAGTGAAAATTCATTTCTAAATGAGGAAATAAATTGGTTAGAATTAAGTGAACTGTTAGGTAGTTAAATTTACTTTGTTCCAAAATTAAAACTGGCTGTTAATATTTCATTTCAACTAGACTTTAATATTTCATTACTTCACCTTGTATTTTATTATTAATAAAATAGCAAATGAAAATTGGTTTCTGAATACATCATTAAATTATTATTTTTTAATATTTAATATTTAATATCATTCGACTATTAAAATTTTTATAAAAACTGTTCTTTCTGATAGATTAAGCTTTATTCCTTCTCAATGTTAGATTAATGTACGTTCTTTGCAAAAACTTCGAAATACACTTATGTAGAAACATATAAAATTCTCTATAGTCGAGAATATTGCCAACAAACCTAAATACCATCGTTTAAAATCATACTTGTTAGTGGATCATATTAGTTGCGCGAGATACGACTGAAAATATATTATTACTTTAGAAACCTATCAAAACCAAAATATGTCATCCTTGAAAAAAATAAGATAAAATTTCAACAATCAAAGTGTAATTACATTCGAATTTGTCAATGAGGATCAAACGAATATGAGAGAATTTCGTTGACACGAAAATGATATAAATTTTCTTTTCAATTTTATAAAAAATACATCTGCGAAAAATTAACTTCACCATATTTCGAATTCAAAATTGAGAGAGAAAATTATCGGATAATTCTCATAAATACATAAAAATCATTACAGATAAAAGGCCAAAAAGGCATTGCGGTGCGAGTCCAAATTTTTGCACTTCGAATTAACAAATAATAATATTTCCCAAGTGTCGAAGGTTATCTATAAGTATATTTATAGTTTCATGGCCAAGTATTGTTGCAACTTCGTTTATTACTGCTTTGTTTTAACACTTAACTGAGAGAAAGCAATAACAGTAAACCCAAAATATAATCTTTACGAGTGATCTTGCATCTTACAGGCCTTGTGTGATGAAATAATAATGACTTTTCGTATAAATAAACTTGCTGCGAACGTTGTATCTTTCGAATCATATCGAGTCGTGTCTTTAGATAAAAAAAAAAAAAAAAAAAAAAAAAAAAAAAAGAAATTTGACAGACGCGTTGAGATCGTTATGTTAATTCGTAGAATTGTCAAGAATTGTTACTCACATGTTACGGTGCCGTCCAATAATGGTAAAAGGATGTTGTTCAATCGGACTTCGTTGAAATTCTTCTTCGTGGATACACTGGAACTTTCCTGAACGGTTGAGCTGTGCTGCTCTACGATGTGTTGCTCCTGTTTCTGTCTGGTTTTCTTAGCTCTGTGAGTTTTATGGGTGCTGTGCTCTCGATACTCCTCTGACGCCTGAAACATTGTTTTTTTTTTTTAAACACCTTGTAACGTTCGAGTTAGTATACAATTTTAGAACAACTTGTTCCAAAGCAACAATATACGAACAAATTTACATAGTTGTCCGATAATTATCTGCGGTGACTCGCGAAAGTATTCGAACATTTATTATTATACGAATAATTACATAATAAACGTATTTTATATTTTTTTATCATAAAAATTTATTTATTACAAAGGGATATTGCGTATACTATTGGGAACATTTCGAAATTTTATTAACACTGTAATGAGACACGATTTTCATGATTTTACTGGTAAAATTTAATATAGGAATTATTATTATTATATATTGATAATATATTTTTATAAAAAGATTAATGTGATTTCATTAAATATAAAGACCTATGGATAATTAATCGTTTAAATACTTTTGCGACATCTATAAAACATGGACATTAAACTACTGTATTAAACTAATTTGTATTACTTCATTACACCTGTAATTTATTTTACTGTATCAAACTAGATTAATTAATTTATTTCTAATACTATTAAATATCTGGTAATTTCTATACATACTTTCACACTTCTAAAATTTGATCACAATTTTGTCTCATTGCAACGTTAGTGAAATTTCTTATAAATGTTTCCGTGTGACCGTACACGGATCATAAAATTCACGTCTCCTTTTGCTTCTTGGGAAATGAAGAGATATAAATATGGTTTGATAAATCAACGTGAATGATGGAATTACACGGGGAAATTTCTGAAATGAGGCGATGGTGAACGGCTCATTACGATAGAATCTACGTATTTCGAGGCTGGTACCAAGCCAAACTGTTCTACGTGTAAACAATTTATTACGTAACCGTAACAAGATTATTGCAAAACATGTGTCACGTGAACAATTCATTAGAAAATCTTATAAACAAATCTGTTCAATTACTTTTTCGCAAAGTTTTCTGGCCTGTACATATTGCATAAACGGCAGTCGAGAAAGTATTAGAGTTTGTTCAAAATGCAATATCCTATTTTTTTTTCTTTTATTTTATACTTATACAGTTATATGTTATACTTTCGTTTTGTAATTTATCTTCCTTAAATTATTAAAACTAAACGTTTTAATAATTTAAGGAAAATTAAATGTTAAATATAAATTTACATATTTTTTCATCTTACTCGTTAAAAATAATTTCATCTTTCGTTAAATTGACATAATGATGATGGAATTAATAAATTTGCAAATTCTTGGAAGTTGGAAACAAATAAACATCAATTCTACAGTATTTATTGTAACATCAGAGAATTTTAACAAAAATATTTTATTTGTCACAAGCTTTGTCGAAATAACTTTAGAATTTAGCACTCTTTTTATTCCTGCATGTATTGTGCTACACGTTCAAACAATAAAATCATTTCAAATATAATTGTAGCTGAAGGAGACAGATGATTTAAGATCGATTGAAAGTTCACAATCAAGTTCAAATGACAATTTTATAAAGTCGGAAAGACCAATGAACAGCTCGGAAGTCTTTTACAAAATATAATATTGATTTGTGTTATGTGAAATACGATTTCCAATTTTAGAACAAACACAGTACTTATCTCAAGACTTTCATTATCAGACTGGCGATAAAAAAAAAAAAAGTTCACTATTAAAGTTACTACCATTATCAATTTTCGATCTTTTTTTATTCGAATCGTGTGCTCCAAAAATAGCGGAGGTTCCTCACCATACTGCGCACAGTATCAAAATCCTCACATTTGACACTGTCACGATTCAACAGTTAACTAGAAAATTAAATCTTTTTCTTTTTTTAAATCAAATTCATTTCATTCCAACCACCTTGAATCATCTGGAGAAACAACTAACGTACACAAATACGAATTTTCAAATACCAACATTCTCTTCACCTTAAATTTCAAGAGAAACGTTTTATTCGAATTGCGCTGCAAAAATGACGAGGATCCCTTAAAATCGAATATTATAATATTACACCGCGTACAGTGTCTTCAAACAAATCTTCACATTTTTGACACTGTCACGATGTACATACGGTATATACACCGTAGGAAATCAAATTTCCCGCCCAACGAAATTCTTTTTTATCCCAGCCACTCGGAATCATGGTGCGTACCTTAAGTCGCGCACTAAAACGTGCTTAGCGGTGACATAAAACCAAGGCAGGAACCAGCCAGCACGGTGGTCGTCACGGAACTCGTGCTAACTGACGATAATTTCGGGCACAATGCTGTATTCGATGCTACCATAATAGCTAGCCAGCCCCCACTCGACCACGTCGTAAAAGGGTAAACGACAAACGATATTAATCGCGCGAAATTACACGGCGATACACCCGGGTCGAAGAAACTGTACACCTCTGTCCAGTTGCTGAACAGTTCTGAAATCAACTGTCTGGCTCGTCCGGGCTGCGTTCTCCAAAATGGAAGGGTCAGTTTCCGGTATTTCTGTAATTATGGCGGAACTTGATATTTTCAGCGTATTCCGCAACATTTCGGTGATCGCACTTGATTTCTCACTTGTTCTATGTCGCGTTTTAAAACGAGATTTATATATATATATATATATATATATATATATATATATTTATATATATATATTTTTTTTTCAGAATACGTAACAATTCTGTAATTTCTCACAGTATTTTTCTGTAATACGCTTTTACAATTTCTCGTAGTTCCGTAACGTCTAGTGTAGTATTTCTGTAAATTAGCATTACTATAATTCTGTATGATGTAATTTTACAGCGTTTTATTTAGAAACGTCTACTTTTCCGAATGTTTCCGCGATTGTTACTTTCGTATTTCTCACTTGTCGTATGTTTCATTTAATACGTCCGCTCGGGTTTCGGAATTTTCACTCGGAGACGAAGTGTAAGAGTGCAAACATGATGTAATTGCCAATTTTCTGAACGATCATAACTGTGATTCATTGATTGAATTAATCACGATCGCGTGGAGGTTCGCGAGTGAGAAGCAAAGTGACGTTGAATACGCAAGAAGCTGAACGTGCAAGTGATGTTAAATATATATAATTTTGGAGAAAGAAGCATTTTAAATATAAAGAATTAAATTACACAATTTAAACTGAAGAAAACCTATGAATATCTTAACGTAAACCTCTCTTTTTTTTTTTCTTTCTTAAATTACCAGACTTCGTACTTTCAATAATAATAATTATTATACTATTATATAATATTATAATATAATATAATATAATATAATATAATATAATATAATACAATATAATATAATATTATAATATAATATATATTATTATAATAATTATAATACTAATTCAAAATGAAAAAGAAACGGCGCTCAAATCGAAGAAAGAGGAAAATCTCCTTTGAAGTATAAAATATTTCTGCGACAGTACATCTCTTCGGTGCACTTTCTCCTTTCTCCTTTTCGAATCATCAGACTTTTACGCGAACTGAACTCTAGCTCCCGTTTCCACTATAGCGTTCAGAAAGTTATGCAGCGAACAAATAGAGACACTTAATCTCTAAACCTCCCGTATTAATCTAATTCTCGATCCCCTCCCTCTTCCACCTACTATCCGGAACGTTTCTGTTTATAAATTTGGGAAAGCCTGACTTGCACTCGAAATAGTCGAAGAGACCTCCACGGTGGACCAGATGCGTATTGAATTTCAAAGTAGATCAACAACAGATTCGCATAAAATTCTCAAATAGATTCTACTGTTGTATCATACATTCTCCGCGTTCCCTCGAACATCGACAATCTCTTTCTACTTCTGATCGTTGTCGATCATTCTGTCATCGCTATCGCGAACAGATCGTAATTTCACGCTTGTCAATTCCGCGAATAAATATAATAAGTTATCTGCAATAATATTCCACGCTGCTTTATTCGTTTCGGTAAAACGTATTCGTTTGAATTTGCATAAATTCGGGGAAACTTCGTTTAAATTATCGAGGCTGGTGAGTTTAACTAACCTGAATTTATTAAGTAGTTTAAATTTAGATACTTTTCGTCGCGTTATTGTCTCTCAACAAATTTTTTGTCTCTTGAATATCGTTTTCGTTCTTTGTTACTATTTCTGCTCCAAAGTGTAAATATTATTTGTTTCATATAAATTGTTGAATAATTCAACTAAATACTCTCTGTTACACCTCTGATGATCTATTATGTTCAGAACTGTATCATTTTTATTCATTATTACTACTTTTTTTGTTCTAGACTTTTGCTCCAAAGTATAAATGTTATTTGTTACAAATAATATAAATTATTATTATATAAATATTATATATAAATATAAATTATTATATATATTTATATAAATATAAATTAATATATATAATTATTATTATATAAATATTATTATTATATAAATTATTATTATATATTATTAATATAAATGTTATTTGTTATGAATAATATAAATTATTGAATAATTTAACTGAATCTAAATGCTCTCTGTTACACCTCTAATGATTTATTATATTCTGAACTGTATCATTTTTATTCATTATTACTACTCTTTTGTTCTAGACTTTTGCCCCAAAGTATAAATGTTATTTGTTACAAATAATATTGTTTCATATAAATTGTTGAATAATTTAACTGAATCTAAATACTCTCTGTTACACCTCTAATGATTTATTATGTTCTGAATTGTATCATTTTTATTCGTTATTACTACTTTTTTTGTTTCAGATAGGTGAACAAAGTTAATTAACTGGAACTATTGTTTCTTGCAGAATGAACGCATATAGAACGGAAGTAGTATTTATAAATACCATCAAAGTTATAAGCGTATGTAGTTCAGGGCAGCATCATCATAAAGCACGAAGTGATATATTCAATAAAGAGGGAAACAAGATAGTGGTGCATTCAAGAAAGGAGGAAAAGAGGAAAGGAGTTAATTGTTCAAAATATTAAATGAATAAATATTTGACATTTGTGAACAAAGGTTCAATCACTTTTCTACTCAATTATTTATTAATCCTGATGTATTTCATTTCATTGGCTACCTTTGACAATTATGAAAATTATCAGATAAAAGTCGCAAAACGAATTGAATTTAAATGTCAGTTGATTATCGCCGACGTAATTAAAACTGAAATTACTCTCCGTGCACTTTGAATATTTCACAAGCAAAATATCTAAATCCAATCACGCACTCTATCATTTACCTCGAGTAAATGTTCGAAAGGGAAGCTATTTTTTTTTTCCTTTCGATTTAAGCGAAACAGAAAAGTAAACAAATAGATTCGCGATCGCGGGTTTAATGGGATACACGAGTGAAGACTCATATATCAGAAATCTGGAACGAAGACAACTGTTCCCTAACGCTTCACAGAGATTCGAAATAATTAGCGAATTTGCCTGACCAACGGAGCAGCACATTCTGACAAACATCCAAAAGTTTACACGAATACGTTTCTAAGTCTCGTTGTAGTCGTTTCGACGCGCAAAGTGCCAGAAAACAATTTCGAGAAAAGCAGGCTACAATCGATGGAAACATTAGCTGCTCTAATTTTTTCAAATATGAACTACACTGCTCTTAATTGAAATGACAATTATTTTCGTTTCCTATCGTTCTGATTACGCTTCCCTTTATTTCTAAGATAGCAATTACCTTTATCTTACATTACTTCAATTGTATTTTGATTTTTTTTTTTTAATTTAAGAAAGAAAGAAAAATACGATCGATCGAACAACGACGTTTTATTAATTTAGCTAGGAGAACTTTTCATTTAATTGAACCTTATTATTATCAGCCTCTAACTGTTATTCGTGAATTGCTTCGAACTTTCAGTAATTTGGGATACAAAATCAATTACTATTTAAGGGATAAGAACTATCAATTTTTGATTTATTATATTCGTCTATTGACGACGATCCGAAATATTCAGGGACTAACGATTAATTGCGACTTCTCACATTATTCGCAGATTTTTAACAGATGTCTGACTGCTGTTGGCAAACAGTAAATATCAAGAGACGATTAAAGAATGCAGACATTGAGGCTCGCAGTTGTTTACGTGAATTTCAAACAAAAGTCGAAGGTCTGCGCGAAAGCACAATACCTCTTTTGCGTAGCTTCTCACCGAAATAATGAACGCTTGCTTAAATCATTTTCCCCAGCAGCAGGCATCGTTGTGTTAGAATAATTACAACGCCTGTATAATTAGATCGAAGAAACGCTCTCAGTCGAAATTTAACTTCACAAATGCGAGAATGAAAGTTCCTTCCATAGAAGAGAAACAAGGAAACTAAGAGAGTGCAAAATAAGATGACGTATTAAACGTTCGGTCATCGTTTTATTAATTGCAAATAACTTTTAAAAGAATTTTGAAAATAATCTGAAAATTTCGTTCTATTCTCGAACGTATATTTTTAGTAATAAAGTTCTTCTGGGAAACTTCTGTGAAATTCTATTATTAACAAGTGAATGATGTATCGAAGAGAAAGAAAGAAAGAGAACATCTATTCTCTTGAATGCTCTACACGAGTTTATAATAATTCTCTCTAGTTTATTTCTGACGATTCCCGAAGGTGAATATTTTGTAGAAATATTTATACACAGAAAATCTTACAAAAACACGTTTATTTCGATGTATCCGACGAGTGATCGGTCTATTTTATTCTGCACAGGAATTTTTCTCTTGTTCCTGTCTATTTCAGATATATTTATTGCAAATTCACGGTGCGTTTTGAATTTTCTAAAAATTACGTACAATAATTTAACAAGCATGTTTCACTTATAACTATCTATAAAATACTAACTAATTCCCTATTATTATTAAGTTAATATAAAATTTAAAATATGTCAAGAAATAATTACCAAACACATAAGACGAATTTACAGAATTTTCCCCTAAATTAATATCCTAATCATTTCTTCGTCAAAAAAGAAAAAAAATATTCTATAAGAGCAGCTACGAAAACGTAAATAATTCCAAAATAATTATCAAACCAATAAAATGAACGCACAAAATTTCCCCTTTATAAGTGATATTTACATAACTGTATCAATCACTACAACATCTCTTCGTTCGCGAGGAACATGATTTTCAAGTACTCCCTAGATCAGCTGTCAACAGGTGTCAGTGCCAAAAGAGAAACCGAGCGTCTGCCTATATATCGACAAGTACTACTTATGAAATATTCGATTAAACTCGCTTCTGTCACGAGTAGACAGTACAGATACTCGGTAATGCACTTGAACGTTCGAAACTCCACGTGACGTGAGATTAGGGATAATGTCAAATTGACAGACGCTATTCCAATGAACCGCCGAAGTGAACTGTTTCACTGGAGAATAAACTAAAGGCTACAATATGTCCTGCAGTATATCTTGTCTCTATAGTTAGATGCCTGCCGCCCCACCCATTCTTTACCACGCATCTCTTTCGTGAAAAAAAAAAAAAATTCATCATACCGTGCACAATGCGCACGACAACGTTGCACAATTGTTCCGACGAACAGGTATCACCCTTTTGGCATAGAATTGACGGCGAATCTTTTTGAGAAGTAGGCCAAATTTTGTTCATTATTTATTTTAGTACTAGCTCGTGGGTCACTAAGTCAGTGGCGTCACTTGGAAAGGGGGAGGGGAAGATGATTAAAAATTACTTCTTTCGGTTCTCACTTCAATCCTCTAAAAAGTTTACGTTTCTTTTTTGTTTTACAACTTTTACTTTTGCAAGTGAAGAGCAAAAAAATAAATGTCGACGTGAAAAAATTGATATAAAAGGGGTGACATCATGCCCAGTCACCCCTGCACTGTACATTAGATATATATACTTTATTTCTTAATATTTTTTTATTGTCTGTTCTCTCTTTTATTATATAAAAAATTAGCAAAACTACCCATTCTGAGAATGGGATCTAGTGTGTTTTTTAGTGTTTATTACATCCGTAAAATTTCTTGGACACAAGTAACTCATATAACATTTAAGACTTGAAATACCTATATGTATACATAACCAAGTCGTAAAGTCCTCCATAAAACACAATTATGCATTTATTTCTCACTTTTAAGCTCTAACCGAACACATGTAATTTTCTTAACATTTTTTGAAAAGAGGGATTCGAAAAATAATTAAAATTCTTTTATATATATGATGATAAGTTTATAAAGATCAACGCGTGGGTCATTTAGGTTCGCCATCATTGGCATAAGTCTTCCTCCTTGTCCAATTAGTCACTGGTTATACTTTATATAAGTACGTGTTAATAAGATAAGAAATATGTGAGACGCGCGTTGGCTTGGAAATTTAAATAGAGGTGGAAAGTGTCGCTTTTGTGATCTATGATTAATAAATTTTACTTGAAATACTCTTTGAAGGATGATAGGGTAAGGTTTGATTAATTTTGCTTGACAAATTAGCGTAGAGTAAGAATGCAATATTTTTGCAACAGGTTGCAATTACAGTGGCTATTCTATTTATTAATTAATCATCAAAGTGTCGATTGAGCTCAAGTAAATTTCGTATTATTTAATATATTGTATGACAATTAAAATAAATTATATCATACATGTTATAACACGTTTACATTTCATATCATTTAGTAGCACTTTCACAAAACTATTATGAAAATGATACTATAATCAAATTTTATATATATATTAAAAGCCACTGCAGATTTGTTTATTTATACGTAATCGTCTCGAATCGTTTTGAAACTTCGGCATACTTTCACCATTTAAATCCATCTGGCGAAGCGATAAAGCAAAGCTATACTAGACACGAGGTAAATTTGAAAACATTCTAAAGATAGGATACACAAACATAATCCGTATTCCGTTCGAAGAACGTCGAATAAAATCGCGAGATTGCCAACTTTATTCGATTTCAAGCTAGATAAGTTTAAACTTTCGAGCAAATTTAATTTACGACTATCAAAATTGGTTTATGTATCGAATGAATTACGCGCAGCTATTGTGTACCTCCTTCAACAGCAGCGACAGAGTCGATATTTCACTTTACACAAGAGTAAAACTTGAACAATTTCTAATTTATAGTCTCGAGTTCTTTTTATTGCTCCTGAGTGTTGCTTTCGTATTTTTCGAGGGGACTATTTTTAAGTAATTTTCAAACAATAATATGATATTTAAAATAAAAATAAAAATCTTTATAGGATGTTTCCTAAGGTAATAAATAACAGAAACTGGAAATATTATGAATACAAGAAATAATGACTCACTGTGAATGTGTAAAATCCCTCTGGTATCGGTTGACCACCAAACTTGATGCTGAGGGTGTAATCACCAGCATCCGCCACAGTATAATAAATGTTCACCGTGCCATCGCCGTTGTCTTCAATATCGATATCCACCACTTCACTGAAAAAATATAAACGAGAAACACAAGATTAAAACCAGCAAAAAGATTCTTTAACAATTAATCAGACTTCTTTTCCTTCCTTTAATGATATAAAATAATGTAATGTTCATATAAATTGAATATTAAGAATTTAGTTGTAATGGCCTTTGATATTTTCATAATTTTACGTTTAACATCGTATTAATAATTATCGATAAAATTTATTGAAGATGCTCGAATATAAAGCTCTGTGAGATAAGTATTAGAAGATTTACAGAGGGAAATTTGACGTCTCCGGTGGAACACAATTCTTGTAGGATTTCTTAAAAATTTTATTTTTATTCCGTCTCTTCCCTCGTAATTCCTTACGCTAAAATAACTTTGCACGTTCTATCTTATTTTAAAAAGTTTCACCGTGACCCCGATATTTATTTCTGAATCGTAAATTTATTGACGTTGAGTCTTTTGATACGACTTCTTAACTCTGGATCCGTTGGTATGTAAGCTATATTTATAGAGACAGCAACGTTCCCTCCCGCAAACGATACGCAAAAATATTTTTCACAAGTATGCTGTCGTACATTACATTATCTCTATTTCCAATCATTGCAAGACATTGAACAAATTTCATTTCAAACATTTTTTTTTTTTTTCGAATGACAAATAACTGCCGTCGATAAATTAAATTGTATCAAGCTACATTAAATTCTAAAATGATCTAACAAAATTCTAAAGGTGAATATTTTATTTCAAACGCTTGATTTACGTAGATCGCGTAGATTTATAGGGTTGGAAGTGGCATGACGTTGAGTAAACATCAGTCAATCATTCGAAGAATCATTCCATTGTGTATCCATTGGTGTTTATCCGAAAGACTATCTCCTCGGCAAATAAACGATTTACATTTTGGCACAAAGTGGTGGTCAGTGTCGTTTGAAGTAATAGCAGATACGCGTATCTGTGACACATCTCTAATTGCCAATAGACGCATTAATAAATCGCGTTCACATTTTACAATTGATGTCTTACACGATCAGCACATCGAATTGGATATTTTGCGAAGTTGTTTCACGAATTTAAAAGCTTTAAATGCTGCATTTCGGATATTTTTATATATTTTTGTGTACTAAAATTGGAATTTTCCATAATCATCAGGTAAAAATTATTTGAAATATTCGAAGTATCCCACGATGAATTTCTGTTAATTTCTACTGATTTTTATAACTTCTATTTAAAATTCTTCTTTAGTACAACAAATATTTTAAGTATAACAAATATTTTACTTTAAATGTCTACATATTTTTGATCCGAAAAATTCACAATACATACAGTATATCACAATACATACATACATACATACACAATACATTCACAATACATACATACATACATACATACATACATACACAATACATTCACAATACATACATACATACAGTAAAAGAAATTTCTATTTAAAATCAATTTCATAAAAATACGAAAATTCTGCAAACATCCACAGTCTAGTTGCAACGAATTGTAAAAAATATTCCACTTCGTACGTATTTCTGCATAAACATTTCTCATAAAGATTCGCAATTTAATTCTAAATAGAAATTAGAGGTGCCTACCTTCCAGAGGTAGATCGTATGCGACAGGTGACCGCACCACGGCCAGCATTTTCAGTATCGACAGTGATACAGTACTCTTCACCCTGAGCCAAAGTGCGTTGAATACCTTCCTTGATTTTACACTTCTCGGCTTTACCAGTGGATACGCTCTGAACGTTGATAGGACAGCCTGGTATTTCTTTGTCGCCGTATTTAACGTTGACTTTGTAACGGCCGCAGTCGTCGGGTAGATAAGTCGCTTTGTACTTTCCATCACCCAGGTTCTGAATTTCAACCTTGCGTGGCACTTGATCTGGACCCTGAGATGAGAAGAGAAAATTGTTCTTGACCATTGATTCAAAATCATTTAAAATCATTCGCAATTCTCAATATTTTACTGGTTTCTAATAAAACTTTCGAGAGTGTAACAACAAATTTTACTAAAATACAAAAACAAAATGCCTACATAGTTCTGCTTTTTCGATTTTTCTTTTCACAATGCCACATCAATTGACATATTTTTATGAAACTTGCGATTAAAAAATGTATAAAACATAAAATTATTTATTATTTGTTAAAATACTCTCACAAATGGTTCGAATACTTTTGTGAGCAACTATATATTATATATTGCATGTATATCTACTTCAAAATAAATTTAAAAATTTCAAATAGTTCCAAAAATTCATCAATTTATTTATGCTAATAAAATCTCAAAATATTCTATTTAACACGCGTCATATATTCATTAAAATATTCCCACAAGTGCGTGAATCGTCTTGCCCAATTGAAGGGATTGTTGCACTAAGGAAACTAATTTTAGTAAACCAGCGAAAGAACAATTAAAAATTACGTACTGTTTCAAACATCCTACAGATTTACGATTAACTAATATTCTTGTCAATAAACTATTACTTGGACCTTGCTATGAAAAGTTTTCATAATTGAAAACATCACAATTATTACAAACGAAGAAGCAATATAAGTGACAAGATAATGAAAGAAATACATATATATTAGAGGTGTCCGAGAACCTGAAATATTGGATCGGATTCCTTCTGTTATATCTTTTGGTTTAACAAATTTTATATCGATTCAGTTTCTTTCCTAGTACATATACTTATGTTTGGATGCATATGCTTCAAATGGCGTAATAAACCAGTGGTATTTGCATACTTAGTTTAAAATTCAGGGTGATAATGCGTGCATTCCGCTTTTGTGTCATCTTTTTCTTGAAAATGTTTCCAAACAGAGCTTCTCTTTACCCTCTTCCTTTGCACGATATCTTCTGCACTACTTCCTGCTACCACAACTTTACTCTCACTGTCACTCGACATTCTTTTTAAAGATTTTTAATCTTTATTAAATTCACACAGATTTTGAAATATATCTGAGCTTTCCGAATTTCTTAACGATACTGCTCAACAGCGTACATAATGTTCAAGCACGCAGTCACACGTTTGTATACATCAGGTCACACGATTCTTAGAATCCGTGTTTCCAATAACTTCACGAAAACTGGCAGAAGTAATTGAAAGAATGTTGTCATCACGAATTCTTTTTAAGAGTGTCATATAAACGTGTAACTGTGTATTTACATATTTGGTAAACTCCTATACAGCACTGCAGAGTAGCTCGAGAAACGGTAGCCGGGTTCCCGATATTTTCGAATTCTCCCACGCCTCTAGTGTATATACTAATCGCAAAGTTCCAAGGGATCGTTACAGACGAAGAATCCTTGATTCTTTACTCACCAGTACTTGAACTTCAAGGTCGCCGTAACCAGCCTCAGACGTGTCGACCACGAAATTAATTGGGAAAGACGCGGTGCAAACAGGAGCCACACCAGGACCCGACACAACAACCTTATTCGGCTCTACGGTAGGCAAAACCTGAGGCTTGAAAGGACTTCCTGGAATGTTCTCACCGTCGAACATCACTCCAACTTGCAGATCGCTGTCAGGTGACGGCGGCTGATACGTTACTTCGAACAAACCGTTCCCACAATTCTTGATCACTGGCTTCTGAACGCGTCCTTTGTTGGTCTTCAGCGTGACGTTCAATTGCGCCGGATTGCATTTCGACGTGTTCACCATGAATTTTGTCGGGATATTTTCTCTAACGACTTCTAAACCTTCGCCGTACGCGGTCACGTTGCTCGCTTGCTTTTCGTCAACCACCACGACTTTGAACGGCGATCCAGGAATGTGTTGCTCGGCGAATTTGATGGATATGTCGTAGTCACCAGGCGAGGGTGGGAAGTATTCCACCGTGCAGTAGCCATCGTCGTTTCTCTTACACGCCACCTCTGCGTAGTCAGTCCCTTCCATCAATAACGATAGTCCGCCGTTTCCGGCATCTGAACATTATGAAAACGATGTATCACGATTTTGTAATGTTAAGATTGTAATTGTATTTGTAAGGATTGTTAATTTTATTTCGACTAAATATTATAATATTATTATCATTACAGATTATAACATTTAATATTGATATTAAATAATTATATAATATTGTAGTATTTATATTTGTATTAAATATATACGTATATGTATTATTTATGTATATTATATAATTAAATATTATATTATACATAAATATTAAATATATTAAATGCTATATTATACATCAATATTAAATATAATTAATATTGTATTATATAATTAAATATATAATTATATTAAATATATACGTATATGTATTATTTATGTATATTATATTATATATATTATATAGTTAAATAAAACCGATAGCTAATTTATTTATCTTGCGGGATCATTTTTCCAAAGTAACTTGTTTCCATTTTGTTTATTTTGTAGATATTCCAACAAGATATTTTCTTAAATGAAACGCGCAAGTTTAGAAACAACCGATTGCTCGAAATTTATTCGAAATACGTGACTAGTCTATTTTACCTTTCGTTTCTACGACGAACGTGTTGTACTTATTCACGTATCCTTTTTCCAAACCCGGTCCATGCGCCTTGCATTTGCTAGGATCGCTGTAATATTGAACGTTGACTGTGAACGGCGAACCAGGAACTGGAATGTTATCGTAGCGTATGTCTATAGTGTGAGGTCCTTCCTCGAATGGCTTGTAACTGACTAAATAGGTTCCGTCCCTTTGTAGAGCGATGACTTTTTCAGTGGTATTACCATCAGGATTGTTAATTATGCAGGACAATTTGTCGTGATCGTTTTTCGTCTTTGGAAGCGATCGCGCGTCCACCGTGAACTCTGTTGCACGATTCACGCACGGGCCTGAAATTCATCGAAAAAATATGTTATTATAATACTCGTAACAATCTAATATATTAACAAACAAACGTTTTATTTCTATCAATGCCACTGCTAAGATATTCATATTATAAAAAGGTAATATTTATAATAGTGGAAATGTGCAGGAAAATTTGTTATGATAAATGTAGCTTCGTGTGTGAATTTAAACACTTGGGCAGAATATAAAATATTATTTCTTGAGTATGAGAATGCACGGACATATGCTTGTAACTTGAAACTGAAACTTAAATAATCAATATCAATAAAATTTCAAACATTCAGCAAAATAAGGTAATAAGCTTTTGTAGACAAATCAACATGGATAACGTGGAAATTCACTCTAAAACAGCACAAACCAATCGATTCGCTATAATACTATACACTAACTTAAAATAAAAGAAAAGAAAAATTTAATGTATAAATTGAAGCGAGAAAAGAAATACATATTTCGTTTGCCAGGCGTTCTACGTAATATTCAGCGTTTGTATACAAAATCGACAGAGCGTTCGTCGAGCGTTGCAATACGTTCGGCGAATAATTTACGACTGCCTGTTTGAACTTGAATGTTGTTAAGAGGTGAAGGGAATTATATACGCATCCGTTTACCTAGTCTAAACGCGCGACTTTTACGAGCGATTTTAAATCAATGTTACCAGCTGCTCGTGAAATTTGAAAATTTAGTTTCATCTCAATTCCAATTTCAGTACAGTTTATGCATGATTTTAATTATTAATAATTGTACAATTAATTAATTTCTATAATTCTTATATATCTATTAATAATTGTACAATTAATTAATTTCTATAATTCTTATATATCTATTAATAATTGTACAATTAATTAATTTCTATAATTCTTATATATCTATTAATAATTGTACAATTAATTAATTTCTATAATTCTTATATATCTATTAATAATTGTACAATTAATTAATTTCTATAATTCTTATATATCTATTAATAATTGTACAATTAATTAATTTCTATAATTCTAAGAATTGCGCAAAAATTATTTAAAACAAAAATATATTTCAATTGAATGTTTATAAGAGTTGTAATAAGGATTGTAAACGCTTATTCGTTGAAGAGAATAAAGAGAATCAACTATTTCATTCTAGTTATTTATATAAAATCTCGACATTTTCTTCATTTTCTCTAAATCTTGATTACGATTTGATCATAATTTGATTATGATTTTATTTGAATAGCGTTTTCCTAACAAGCAAACGAAAAATTAAAAATACCACACAGCATGCATAGAGTGCAGTTTTTCTATGTGTCAAACTGTGTAAAATGCAGCACTGTCATAAATTGCAGCATAATAAACATTTCTACGCAATGAGAAAAAATTGACACAGATGAAACATATTTCATTTTTATCTCACTTAAAACAGGAACGAATTATTTGTGTCTCCTTTTACTACATCTGTAATTTAACTCCGAATTATTTTTATAAAATAAAATTCCCCGAAATATACTTCATCTGTCTCATCATCCACCTATTTGTATATCTATGCAATGAGTCACAGAATTATTTGCACCCTCGCAATTATATTTAGTTATACGATTAATCTCAATTTCCAATTGTATTATAATAATTTGCTATTTTTAAGTAATATTTTTGAAAGATGGAAAGTTCAATTATTGCACGATAAATTCTATAATATACATTATCAAAGAATATTAATCATTTGAATTCAATAACCATGAGAGTACAAATACTTTAATGACTCGCTCGAAATTAGACTGCGAATGTTTATGTAAATTCAAGAAAATGGAATATAAATTCGTCTCGTCTGCTGAACATCATGATTCATTATTTCTAATATTTTATATACAAGATTATCTACATACAAAAAGAACTAAAAGTCTATTCCACTCTTCTGATAAAATAAATTTTCTATACAGTTATACAAAAAATATTATACAATATCTCAAAAATTCCCCCAGAAATGCACAAAAATCCGCAGTCCGCTCGCAACTCTCTGCATTCTATTACACACGCAAAATGGAACGCTGGCAATTTCCAGAAGTTAATGAAAGCAGAACTCCTCGGTAAATCACGGCAAACGGTACCGTTTGGTTGAATGCCGGTTCCGGTGACCTTGATCTTCGATACATCGACGTCTTTCACCACGATCGCCTGGAAAGGCGAGCCAGGGATGTGCTTCTCGTTGAACGTGATATTGATCCCATAATCGCCGATCTCGGTTGGCAGATAGGCGACGGAACAGGTCCCGTCGCCGTTGTCGCGACAATTAATCGCTGCTTCGCACGGTCCTTCGACCGTGACGCCGAGATTACCCTGGCCAGCGCCCCGAGTGTCGATCACAAATTCCGCCGGTTTATTTACTATTCCGTGCGTCAGACCTGGACCAGTGGCTCGTACCTTTTCTGGGTCTGAACCGTGCACGCACGTTAATCGGTACGGTTGATTCGATATCGGCTCACCGCCGAAACTGATTCCCAAGAGATATTCGCCCAGCTCGGTGGGCGTGAAATTCACGAGGTAGCCTTCACGAATCGGCACCACGTGCGCCTTGACACGGTTACCCGAGGGCGCGGTTATCGTCACCTGAAAGTCCGCTGGCTTGCCCGCGCCTTTCGTTATCACGAGGAATTGCTGCAGGCTGTTCACCGGAGCCGCTGCGACATGGATTTAGTTTGGAATTTGTTTTAGTTGGAATTCTCTGTCGACATCGATGAGGTACACGAGTATGTAAAGAATTTGAGGTTTATGAGTGGTTGGTTCTTCTGGTTTGTTGTGTATAGTAATATGTTCATCGAAGAAGTGATAGAAGTATGATATGATATTGTAGAATCTTGATTGCCGTGACACGGTAACTGAATGATAGTCTAGTAATAATGTAATAAATATTAACAGTTTGGGAAATCGTCTAAAGTATCATGAATATAATTTTTCAACATCTATAGTACCTAAGAGTTAATAATAAATTTGATTAATCACGAGTTCAATGAATTATAAGTTAAATAAATGAAATCTTCCATAATATTTCTGTAACTCTTCGACAGCTACAATACTATAAAAATTAATCACATTGAATAACAAAAAATTATATACCAATCTTTTCTAAAATATTATTACATCCAACACGAAAATTCCCTGAGTCACCTATTCGATGTGAAAACTAAAATATAAAAATAAACCAAATCAGATACTCACTTTCTGCAAGGCCTTCCACTTTAACCTCCGAGATGTCGATGTGCGATTGAACGTTCACTTTTATTGGACACTGAGGTGCGTTCAGGCCTCCATAATTCAAATTAACGAAGCACGTTCCTGGTTCGCGTGCTACGTATGTCACTGTATAAGTGCAGTCCTTGTTGTCCGACAGTGAAAACGGAATCTCTTTCTTGTCAGAATCTTTTATGCTCACGCGAAGTTGGCCTGGACCAACTTCGCGACAGTCGACGACAAAGTGAGTTGGTATGTTTGATTTGACGCCCTTCTCGAGTCCAGGTCCGTATGCTGATAGCTTAGCAATATTCAACGGTGCTTCCACTTTCATTCGATAGGGAGAGTGTTTCGTAGCTACGCCACCATAATTCACCTAAGAATTAATTATACCGATGTTATTATTATTCTACAAACTATACGATTTTATTACATTAATTTATTGTATTGATGATATTACAAATTATATCGATGTTAATTATATTCTAGTTTATGTAGCCAATTTTTCCTACAATTCACACTCACAATCGATTTACATATATCAAGATCGAACGTGTTAGTTTCGATAAGTCAAATAAAATTCTGATATTTTTTAACTAACCATTGTATGTTAATTTAAATATGTTTATGTACTCTTAATGAAAAATAACTTAGGCTGAATGGCTTCTGAACCATCTATATAATTATAGAAATATAAAGCTTGCGAAATCTTTTTCTGTGTCTTACCATGATAACGTGATTTGATGCAGATATGGGAGTATAATGACATTGCACAGTGCCATCGTACTTATCCTCCAACAGAACAGAAACGTTTTTTCCTTGAGCATCTTGCGCGATGACTTCCAACGGCGCTTGGCCAGCTTTTCTTACGTCCACTGTGAAATTCGTTGGTTTTTTACAGTGAAGTGTCTCCGCTTGAATTCCTGGACCATATACCTCAACCTACAAATTTACATTTTGCATATACCTCAACCTACAAATTTACATTTTTTTTATTTAAAATTGTGCTGTATTTATTTTATGCACATATCTTTGTATGTGCAAAATAGATAATAAAATTCTTGAAGAACTGTAGATATATTTTATAATACAATTGCAAGTATATGAATCCATATTACATAATTGTTAGTACATTAATATATTACATTTATAGACTGTTCGTTGTACATTTTTTTTCAATTTCAAAACAAGTACAGGTATCGAAAAAACACTATCTTTATAAAAACCTCCTATCAATCGTCGAGAATAAAAAAATATATCAAGAATAAAAGCTATAAAATTCAAATAAAAAGTATATCATAAAGACACGTCAAGAGTGAAGCTGAAATAAAAAGATAAGGGCAAACCTTGTCAGGATCGAAGTCGCTTTTCGGCAAGATATGCACGAGGTACGGTGATTTCGGAATGTCCTCGTTGTTGCAACGAATATGAACAGCATAGTATCCTGGAGCAGTTGGTAGGTAAGATATAACACCAGTTCCATCCCCATTGTCATGACAAAAGATCTTCGCTTCCGATGGTCCCTCGATCGCGAATCCAAGGCTAGCAGTTTCTCTTTGCGTGTCGATAATAAATTTCGCCGTGTGACCAACGATACCACCGCGGAGACCAGGACCATAAGCTTTGATCGCCGATTCCTTGTAAGGACCAACGTTCACTTCGAAAGGTGACTTGTAAATTTCTTTTCCGCAGTACGTTATCATCACCATATATCGTCCCTCTTTCATCGGCGTGTAATTGCACTTGTACGTTTTTGAATCGACTCTAACCACTCTGGAAGATTATTTATAACAAGGTTCTATTTATTTGGGGGATTTTTATTTTGGAGGAGTAATTTGTATAGTGTAAGTTGTCTAATTCTGTTATCTTGTAAACTACTTGTAAATTTATTACATAAAAGAATGTTTCAAATGAGGGTTGTATGCAATTACGAATGTTAGATAATACATTATTAATATAATATAGTAATTTGTGTATATAATAATTACTGTAATGTAATAATTTATTTGCTCTCTCCTTGAGCACAAATTTGAAAGAATATTAAACCTCAAATAAAAAGCTATTAAGATATATTAGTTTCTAAAATATAAGCAAGCTTTATATTTGAGAATATTAAACGCTGAGTAAAAAAACTACTAAAATAAGTACTTATTGCTATCTCTGAAACTTTTTATCAAGAAAAAAATTATTAATTTCTTGAACTAACTAGTTTTTTATCACAATAATTTAATATTCTTTTAAATTGCAAGGAATTCTTTCACTAAGTTTTATAGTGTAACACTTCCTTTGGCGACTTATTGTATATATATCTTTAACTCAAGAATATGTTTCAATCAAGATTTTACAATCAAACATGTTTGAAGAAAGGAGTATGATTAGAGTATAATTACTGCACTGATTGATTAACCCCTCCAGGACCAATGATTTTAATTCCAGGCACATCTTCACCAAAATCCTTCGTAACTATGACGAAATCTGCATCATCCTGAACGCGGACTCCATTCGGTAACAATCCTCGTCCATAAGCTCTACACTTCTGAACCTCTGATGTTGAGCTTATGTTAACGTTGAAGGGACTTTCAGGTATAGGTTTTCCAGCAAAGGACACATTCACCGAATGTAAGCCAGATTCAGTCGGGATGTATTCGCATCTCCATACTTCTGGTAGAGTTTGACGTAATTTCACCGGCACGCTTAACCCCTGAAATAGAATGACAAGCTTAGTAGTAGTTTAATTAAATATAACCCCTTTAAATCATATTCTTTATGTTAATTTCAAAGATGTTCAAAAATTAATTAGATACGACATTAATTATAGATAAGTTCATCGCATTAATTTCATCGCATTCGATGTACAAACAAGATGTACAATGATTAACCAAAAATCAGTGTCCAAAATTGTCAAAGCTATTTTCTATAATTCTACTATTCTAGTTATTTTCACATGTAATTTCAATCTGAATTTCGAATATAGTTTACTTACTCGAATACTTTGGCTACACCTTCATAGAACGCATTTTAAAACTCAAACGATATAAAGAAGACAGTTGAAGATCCGATTAAAAAATGCAACTGCAAAAGTTTATAAATTACTTCTTTAAATCAGTTTCTTTTGCAAACGAAAATTCGTTCGATTTATGTTCGATATTCGTTCGATACATTCAAATACTAGCGCCACGTAACGATGAAACTATGGAACTAATTTCACCGCGTGTTTTGAAAATGCGAAATTCTTGCCACCTACCAGACGAGTTAAATTTGGCAAAAAATAACAGAAGTACCGAATATGCTAGCGACTAATCACTAATTATTCGATTTCTAAAATACGTCCGCACATTTTTGGAATTAGATAAAGTATAAATCTTAATTTCTGTTCAATTAATAACACGCGGTAAAATTAGTTCTACAGTTTCGCCGCTACGTGGCGCGGTGTACTACTATTTGAATGCTCATAAATCAAACAAATTTTTATTTGTAAAAAAGCTAATTAAGAGAATTACTTTACAAACTTTTACTGTTGCACTTTCCTTCTTGTATCATTTGAACTTCGAAGTGCATCTATAAAAGTCTTTACGCACGAATTCTTTTTCGTAACTGTACTGAATAAATACGATGAATTTATATTTAATTTATGTTATAAATAATTAATTTATAAACTTTTTCGAATGTAATATAAAGTACTCTAAGAGTCTAAAGAAATATTTATAATTGTTTCATTCATAATGTGATATCAAAAATGTATCACAAGTCTTATAATATCCTCTTCTCTATTTGTAAAATATTTTATCAGAATCGAAATCTAAACGTCTTGTATAATTAATGAAACTCATACAGTTAAATTCTCTTCAATAATGTATTACTTGTGCGTTCAAAATTGTAACTGCAGGTGCACCACGTCCAGCAGTTTTTGTGAATATACCAAAGAAGGTAGATCTGTTTAGTGCAACTCCTTCTGGCTGTAATCCTGGCCCACTCGCTGTAACTTTGTTAGGATCGCCTGTTGGTGTGTCTACATTTATCACGTATGGACTTTTTAGAATTTCTCTTCCGGCAAAGAATATTTTCACTTTATGCGGCATTGCGCTCCTCGGAGTGTACGACACAGAATAGGTGAGATTTTTGTCATTGTTGAATCTGATATCGACCTTCAAGAGAAAAAATTTGTAATTATTAAAAATGTTTTATATATTTAATTGCAATTTAAGTAGCACTTAACAGTAGAAATATTGGCTTTTAATATACAGGTATAATATATTATGTATAACAATGTACAGGTATAAAAATATAAATTAATTATTTTCATTAATTAAAATTCAAATAATAGATCCTTTACAGTGAAACAATCCATAGAAATATCTTAATGAGATATTCTAATTTAAAATACCATTTTTACACAATATCTATTAGGTATCTGTATAATAATAAATATCTGACTAACTAATTTTCATTATTTCCTCTTGAAAAAATTAGCGAATACTCTTCGATCATTATTACAATATACGTGCATTGTATCGATACAAATTTATAGTTTCTTCAGAAAAAAATTCCGAAAGAAATAGCACTTAAAGTTATTGATGAAATCACCAATTGGATGATTCATCTGTTGTAATTTGTGAATCCTTGAGTAAGTATTTATTGGAAGGTTGTAGTTATTAGCAATGTAATTTATGCGAGTGTACATTTATTCATGTTTCTCGTGCAGAGAAGCTTGTTCTGTGCCAACTTGTGGTTGACTACCTAACAATTAAACCGTGCGTGCCAAAGTTAAAATCCCGACGTTTTAATTGCTCGTAATTTTACACGTTAGTTTTACAAACCTTTGTGTTATACTACATTCAAGATATTTGTAATCAATTTCATAATATGTTTTATATATATAAAATATATTATATATATATAAAACATTAAAAAATATATTATATTATCAAATATAAATGTAATTACCAAAGTAAAGATAAAATAAAGTCCTACTAATTTGAGTAGATAAATTCCTGTGAAGTATTTCGTAACGGTAAATAAATGTGGAAACATACGTAAGTATAATTATTACATCATGTACATCCTGGTTTATAATCAATTTCTGATTACAATATAAATGGAGCGATTTCCGGGATGACGGTCAACCACATTATACGCGATAAGTAATGAATACGTAACATAATAATCATAGCGCGTGTAATAATCATAAATAAATCGTGAAAGTGCAAAACGTATCAATATATAAAATTTGTTATAATTTTTAATCTTAATGAAACAAATCTCTATTCGTACTCCATCTCTTCGGTGAGCTTTTGTAAAATTCGATACAATATATCATAGACGTAGGTAATCAAAATTTAGTTAAATGAAACATATAATTCTTTAATTAATTCAAATTATAATTTCCCTAAATTTTTCGAACGCAGATTTTTAAATCTATAAATTTATATTTTTACAAATACAATTAAAATTTTACAAATACAATTAAAAGATTGAATTGAAATAAAAATTTGCTCTGCTTATTGAAAACTATAAGAAATAGTCAAATAATTTGAATATTTTTCGAATATTTTATACAATTTTGAATAAAACTCTGATATATTTTAAAGAGAACCATTCATATTAAAGAAAATTATTCTTACCGGAATTTTATTTCCTTGAGCATCTTCCACGATGACATCAACGTCTCCTTTACCAGCAGAAAATGTTTCAACAGTGAAAGTAGTCGGTGTTGATACAACTACACCATTTGGTTCAATTCCAGGACCGTAAACACGTACTCTACAGCAAATAAGAAAATTACAATAATACACGAGAAGCAAAAGAAATAAAAAATTAAAACGACACATAAAAATTAAAAAATTAAAAGTACTAATAGAAGTCACATTTAAAATTCACTTTCTAAAACACTTCTACAATTCTTGCTAAATTTATTATATTATAATTAAATTACTTGTAATATATTATAATTGCTTAGTGTTTGTAAAAGCTGCCACATTATTATAACATTTAGTTTAAACAGCCAGAAATTAATCGCGTCAAACTTAACGACTCTTAATCTTAGGTAACAAAACTTATCAAGGGGATGTTGGAATAATTATTATTAACTGTGGTAAAAAAATATGAACAACAATGTATGATATTTACGCAACTTACCGCGGTGGCGGAATACTGCAACCGGGAAATAAAACAGATTTATTAATCACAACTTTCTGTCATTAAACATTCACTCTAAGAGAGTAAATATAGAAGAAATAATTGATATTTTTACTTCCATATTTAATACCTATTCTATTTATAAGTAATCTACAATTTATAATTTTATATCGATGATATATAATTTTATTATTTACAATTTTTATATTATCAAATGTAATTCACGATCTATTTTAATTTTTCTACGCAATGTAATATGATACGAAACATGATCGAAAAGAGTATTTTCTTTTTCATTTACTCGCCTATTTCGATTAGTACGTGGTCTAAGAGGTGCTCCTGGCTTTAGTTTTGCGTTAGGGTATTGACTCAAATATGTCATCATCGACATTTCGTCTATATTTGGATTAACCATCTCCTCTGGCTTGATGAGCTGTGTAAAAAAAAATAATAATAAAACTAATCATGTAATTTATTTTGGTAATTTCAACTTATTTTAGAAAATAAAATGAACGGAACTAACAAATAAACAACGTATAAGTTTTTTTGCGAACTCTTCTCACGAAATAATACAATGAATGAAGATCACAGTGTGTTACCTGAGGTATGTTCAGCCAATCATCGGCTAATTGCATTGCTTCTGATGCATTTCGAATTGCATCATTTTTATTCCAATTCTGCCAATCGGGACAAAGACCGGATGCAACTCCATCGACCAAAGCACCGATAGCACGACCATCGTTCCAATCAGTAGTGAAATTACTGATTGATAATTCGGGAACTTTGCTTTTGATCCACCTGATGAGTCTTTGTTTTGGTCCCTCGGTCTGGGATCCCTCCTCCCCATTCCAAAGAGGCATCGATATCGAATAATGTAAAATTAGGGTCCATATTAAACCCAGGATTAACTTGAGCTTCGAATCGACGATGTCCGTTGAATCTGTAAAATGATATTGTTGTTGTGAGAATTAATCATCAAATGATATGATTCTTTAATTAATAATAGATAGATATAATAATAACTATTGTAATATATACATAACGAGTTTCCTATTAATATAGGAAATATTAATAAATATTAATATCAAATATTCTTAGTAAATGATAGAAAATTACCTAAGTATTTGAGTAATTAATTGAAGTATTTGATTGATATTTCTTGTCAATTTAAAGAATCAATCCTTGACTGACATCTTCGATTCTTTCGAAAGAGAAAACTTTTAATTTTGAAAATTAAATTTCGAGAGTTGCGACAAATTGTTAAGAAATCGTGCAGGAAAATTTTATTTGAACGTGATACAATAAAACTGTTCGATTTTCTCCGACGAAACAGGAATTTTTATACAAAATCAAAGAAAAAGAAGATAACTTTATTAGGAAAGAGATAGTCGTTCTTTAAATCAATATTACACAAGAGAGAAACTACAAAGCTTTTATCATTGTCAGGGACAGCAGCTAATGCCACTGTAAGTACACCTACATGATCAGAGTAAATATATCCTGCAACTAGTTAAAGTACTTATCTCGACGTACGTTCTATTTCGAGTACGAAAATAAAAATTATCAAATTTCGTCGTTTCTTTTTCTTTCTTTTTTTAATAAAAGCGTATGAAAAATGTGAACACCAATTTTACACTCGTTAAATGGGATAGATGATTGTTTCGTATTAAAAAATATTAATTTATAGTAGCCCAAAACCTATTTCATTAGAAATACTTCTTCGTTTGCGTTTATTTGGAATATCATTCACGAATTGAATTTTTTGCTAAAAAGAACCTGCTTTAAAAGGCATTGTGCGAAACCAGTCTGAAATATGCATATATTCCTGACATTTCCGACCAGAAATAGTTGCTCAGTGATACAGTGGCTAAGAAATAACGCTTACAGCGTAAAAATGAATCAACGCTCGTTCTACGAAAGAATTTAGTTGAGCTGGATATGAATATGCAGCTAAAAAAAAGAGAATCGAGAATTATTTGTGCACGCGAAATACCTTGTTTTACATTCTCTATATTTGTTGTAAAATATAAATTCACATGTGAAAAGATTATCAGAAATTAAAAGTATAATTGTCTAGAACATAATAAAATATTAATACATTTAAAGGAAAAATTTTCGGAGATACAATAGGACGATCTTGTCTAAAAATCATAGTTCAACTCGTGTACGCTCTCTCACCTTTAATACTTTTACAAAGGGATTGTGTCATCTGTCCATAAATACTTGCGTATTACGTGCGCATTATATCATAATAGCTTATTAGAGATAATCAATATCCTCAATTACACAGTTCGTGATTTCCTTCTAATCATAATCTAATTTTATTTCTAACGATAGGTCATTTAGATCTTTATCATCTCATTATATAGTTTACGATCTTTAGATTTTGGTTCCAATGCCAACTGAAACGAACGTGTTAATTGCAATTTGCAATCGACACCGAATAAATGCATTTTACAAGCAGCAGATGAATTTTGAACGAGCGTTTGAAGTTTTGATATTCTTAGCGCGACGTCCAAACGACAATATATCGGAGGGCCAACGTATTGTCATAATATAACTCGAGCAAAATATTTCAGACGACCGCATGGCTGTTTCTCATATTTCTAGAAATCAAATAACCACGGAGTTTCATACGAATGAATATCGAGCGAACGTTTCAACTGCATTGGTTTTAATCAAATTTGGCAACTTCGCAACGTGGGTATCTGACGAATGTATTTTTGGAGAAACACACTCGCAACCTTGTCAATTCGTGTAAAATTAGATAAGAATGTGAGATGTAACAATATATAAAAATCATAAACGGACATACGACTTGGTAATCCTAGTTCTGCAAATCTGAACTCGATACTTTGATGTTTCTAAATATTTCTAAAGTTAACATAGAATGTGATAGAAATATTTTTAGCGTCTTTGGTAGATTTTAATTTCGTTCCTATAATTTATCGTATTTATGTATTTACGTATTTTAATTTATATACATTTTTCAAATATCTATTTTCTTTATGAAATAAATGAGAAAATAATTGTAATACATAGCTGAACAAATTACAAACGTGAGAATTATGCTCCGTACACAATAGGCTTCAATTTCGAAAGAAACTTCTCTATTCATAGTACATACAATAGAATGTCTCGTGTTACGTGGTTGCTATTTACACAGATCCGGTATGATGATGAGTATATTTCGAGAAATTATATCAAATGCAATTCGTGTCAATGCAATGAATGAAAAGTGTGCTACATATATGTACACTTACAATTTCAAAACACGAGGAAGAGGTTTTTAATAGAAGTAAATAGTAAATGAAGATATTGGCAAAGATTTTTCAATTTATATCATTCACTCTTTTAATTCACAATCGGTGATTCATTCCAATTAAAATATCCAAATCACCCAAATTCTGCCGTTATTAAGAATATTACAGATCGTTATATTTAGAATAAGATTGTTTTAAAATTATTTTTAAATGACAGAATGAGAATGAATAATTCTTCTTTCTTTTTGAACACGAATATCATTTTTCATCTTTTACTTGTATACGTATGATATAATAAAAAAAAACTAACAATTCAGAATCACGATATCGATATAAAATTATCAATTATAACTGATAAACTGCGAATATTTACGCATTTATGGAAAAATTCAAATACACAAAATGTACGTGTAATTCAAAAATATGCAGAATCTCGAATTGATAAATCAAGTCTCTCTGCTTCTAATTTCATTAACTCTCGTCCGTCAGTTTGACACATTTCCCTTACAAAATGCATAAGATCACGATATGAAATTGTCCGTCTATCCGCAATTGAATAAAAATTTAATCCACTTGCTATTAACAAAGAAATTTGCAATTTTAACTGTCTATCTTTTCTATTGTATTCGTTTCGTGTCACATTAAGTCGGAAAAATAAGCGACGTATAATTATGTAAAAATTGTCTACAATTGACGTTCAGTAGAAATCTGAATTTTTTTGAAGAATTTGCACAAATGCCGACAGTCGAAAAATTAACAGTTAACTAACTTTATAAATTGTCGTAAATTAAAAAGTCGAATTGAGAGTTTGTCACGGACATTGACAACTGCTGGTTATTTTTTTATAAATTACGTTTAACTTTAAAAAAAAAAGTCAGAGTCAAAGATGCTTGGAAATCGTCTCCTCCAGTTCCTAATGCGCGTTCAATCTCATGACGTAATCGGTTAGCCATCAATGACGTCATCGTCTAAACTCGTCGTGGAATACGGTCGAGGAAAACGTCATGGGCACTCCGAGAAGAATCGTAATCGGCGACTCAACACATATAAACAATGAATTCTTCTTGCCGATTTTGCACGACTGGATATTAGATAAGATAACGATTGTTAAATTAATAAATAACAAGTGTTAAATTATCGTTGCACCAATCTCTTTCACACCTTTGAAATTCGCATAAGAAAGCAAATCAATACTACTCGCGCGTGATTAAATTTTTTAATTTCTCCTAAGCGAGTAAAAAAAAGATATACACTTCCCGTTTCTCTGTTTCATCGTAAAGAGTGAATGATAAACTTATCTGCATAATAATAAAGTATAATAAGCATGCTGTAAGCAAATGAAAAAAGAACAATGAAAGAAAAGGAACGTAAATAAGATAAGAAATATTAATGGACACACCATTAAATTACTAATGAAATGAATTTCTTTTCACTTAATATCTCGTCAAGTTTCCTTTTGTTTCAAATCATTTTTCTCAAGATTTCTTCGCGATTTTTATACGTGTACATATTTGTGCGTAGATGGAATTTATTCTGATAATAAATAACTTTCGGCCATGATTTTAATTTCATTAATAAGGAATTATTCTGTCTAACATCATAGAATAGAAATAATTATCAATACGATCAAAATAATTGAAACGATGCTACAGTAAATGCAGAAATTTAGAAGAATGACTTCGTTACAAAGATGTACGATACATAAATCTAAGCGAATAAAGCATTCCATGCCGTGATAACCAGTTATATTTTAAATTGGGAACGTATCGATAAGTTGTAAGACGGAAAAGAGAACTATTATCTTCTATCCTCTCGACAGGCATTGTTATCTTCCCAATAAATTAACACACTTTACAATTAGAGCGGATGAAAAGATTCGTTCTCTGACCCGATTGTCAATCGATCATTTATACAGAATGGAATTAAATTAAAATTAAGACGAATCATCTGAAGAAAAACTGCTATCATTTCTATTTGTCTCACATCACAAATTAAAATTATAATACCATTTTTTTAGTAATTATAAAAATCAGAGTTTAATGACTAATAGCAACCATAATTTATTTCATAATTATAAAATATTATATTGGAAGAAATAGAAATCGTGTCGATGACATTTTTACATGTTTGACATAATTAATGTACTACAGTTGTTATTAATAAAGCTTGAGGAATACTTTTCACTAAATTTTCTCGATATTATTAAGAGAAGATTATCTTATCAGGAGAAAGACTTTTGGCACATACGCAAACTGAAACCGAGGATGACGTTCCGCTTTGTACCTGAGCAAATATGACCTTCACCTCATCTACGTGTGTCTGCCTACCTGCTTTCCCGCCTACTTTCCATCTCTCCCTCTCGTTCTCTCCCAAAATTATTTTCATAATTTTTAGACGGAGTAATTTACCTACGCGAAAGTATCGATTTTATATCGACATTTATGACTCGATATCAATTAAATTTTAAGAGAAATTCTGTATGATTTTTGAGTGATAAATATCTTTTACTTGACGTATCAATTAAACTCCTTTAAATTGTATAAATGCCTAGTCAAAATTAATTAAAAACAAGAATAGCTAAAATCACAAACTAATAAGTATACATTTGTGACTTAATATCAATTAAATTCTTTGGCATTTTATAAGTCTAAGAAAAGATTGTTTTTTCGGAGGAAATTTAAATTTTCTTTGTGTGTGGAAACGAGGAAAACTAAAATCACAACGTGATAAATTTATGATTCCCTATCAATCGAATTCTTTTAAAATCTCTATAAATATCTAGGAAATCAATCTTTGAAGGAAATTAAAAATTTCTTTGGAAACGGGAATAATTAAAATCACATGATTACTATGGAATTTCAATATTCATCTTATGAAAATGGAAATTATGAATGCTTTCAATATTCATTTCGAAAATAAATAGAACGTATTTCTTAAATAAATAGATCGAAACTGGCAATTTTTAAACAGATAACAAAATTATATACGTATATTCTTATCCTATAAATTCTAAAGTATTTGAATAAAACTATATCAATATGACAATATCTTACATAATTTCTATTTTGTATCATTTATGTAATCTCCATTCAAACGAATCAGATTTGTTATCTTATAAATAAGATAATAATCTTACACTCTTACATTGATCGGTTTATTAGATTGCAATGTAATGTAAAAATTTGTTAAATGAAATGTAAATTATACTTTTGCGTTATTTTTATTTATTAATAGTCTAAAGTCCACGTCGGAAATTAATTTGATGATTCATTTTGACAAAAAAGAGGGGATATCCTTCGTAATTTCGTATATATATATACCATAGTAACACCGTCCTCGTTCTTAAATCATCGTCACTTACAAGACAGCCTTCATTATGTAGACATTGAATTTCTTAACTTAATTTATCGATTTATTTAACACCCACAAAATTTGTTCATGATCCTAACAAACCACAGATCACGTAAAGGTACTTTTTTTTTTTTTTTCATGTTATCACCTTACCGATAGTCACGTAAAGAGATATATTTTCCATGTTATTAATTAATCATTAGTCACGTACGTTCTTTAGTACAAGTACTTTTTACAATCTCATTGAAGAGATTGTAAATTTTTAAACATAGTATTTGGAAATTTTTGAATCGAGATAAGACACAAGTTGATACAAATGTATTGAAATACCTATATCGGCAAAAATTTCCAGTCCAAAAATCGAATACGAGTAGCAATACGAACATTAAATATGTTGTACTTTTTGAACGAAAGTTAGAAATACGTAGAATAGAAATTTAGAAAAGTCTCCAAACTTACGTTGTCCCGATTTATTTGTTTCGATCCTTGAGATATGTAAACTTTAACCGATTTTACGACCTCACTATGCTATATCCACATGTATTATGCTTGTGATTGTACGTATGTTTATTTTCGCACATTTTTGCGGCGTACGAATAATATTGTACATTATATAAAATCTACCGTAATAAAATATTATCCAATATTAAAAATTAAATGCTCGAGATCAATGGAATTTGCATTACTGTTGAACAAGACGAATTTTTTATATCTCGACTACGATAAGATATACAACGAGAAATATATATATATATATATATATATATATATATATATATAACAAATTTAAATATACAGAATAATGGTTCAAATATCATTAGATATACTTTACACGTTTAAATATCAATAAGCAGACTGTGAATATTTATGCAAACTCATATTTTTACGAATGTAATTGAAAAGATGTGAGCTAAATAAAAATTGGTTTCAACAGCTAAATATTATAATGTGTAGTTTACTATTTTAATGTGTAATTACTGTTATAATTAGTTTACTATTATACATAAAACGTGTAGTTTTATACTTTTGTTATTCTGTGTATTCCGTAAATTTTTCATGAAATGCATAAATATGCGCAGTCTATTAATATATTTATACAACGAAACAAATAAACTATCCTTAAAAGGAAAGAAAAACGGATACTAAATCTTAAAAAGGACTTTCCCTCTATATCCTCTAATTAAAGAAAGAAAAGAGTCAGATCCTCCAATCGCGGTAACGATTCAAATGAACGATTCCAACCGAGAAAAAAAATGGAACAGTGCGATACAAGTCTCAAATACAAATAAAAAAACATACACACACACACACACACAAGTGTCAGTCGACTCACCGATGTTAACGATCCTTATTCCCTCGTCGTCCAAAAACTTCAATGCCACCGATACGTTTTCCAATTTCTGTGACCTGAAGACGGGCTTCTGACTGTGTTTTGGTAGCTTCTTCTGCGCGAGCACCTCGATCAAACTGATGAGTAGAAGACCATCGGACAAATCATATTCCAAATCATCGATCTGCCTGTTCACCGTTTTCAGCTTCTCGTTCGCCCATCTCGTGAACGTGTTTTGCTGCGTCCGTTTCCACTGGGCATCCTCCAGCAAGTCTTGCTCGAACATGTCGTCGTCCTCTTCCTCTGCGTTCTCGCACTTGACTGACTTATCGTTCTCGCACATTTTATCGGCCGGTTCGCTCCTACGGGATTGACATTGGTAATAGTGAGCACGATGGTGGTGGAATTTACCTTGTGTGCGTTCACACATTCCTGATCTCCCCTCTCCTCTAGAACGGAGCCGTGGCTCCGCTATACAGCTCTACAGACTGGTGTGTCTGGCTCACTTTCTCTCATTCTACTTTATCTTCTCTTATGCATGCGCATACTACTTAAAATATATATGTACATATATACATATATATATACTATATTTGTATAGTGTTTCACGGGATCGTATGTGACATACAGGCGAAAGAAAAAAAAAGTATTCATACTGCTGGAATGTAGAAATAGAAGATGCATGTTATATATTGTTGAATGTGAATGTTTAATATTTTGTAATATTCATTATTAAATATATCACTCTATATTGACAAATTATTAAATATATTTATGATACGTATAGTGATGGATAGAAGAAAATTTGAGACACATATTTATAGCACGTTTTTAAAAGATGGAATTATAATAATAATTATATCTGACAATGAGTAAATATAAAATTAAAATAAAATTCAGAATGAATTACTGTTACCAACGTACTAAAGAATATGATATTTAATAAATTATTAACAGTCATGGTGTTTCTACTGTAAATTTTCTTTTCCCCAACATCTCTTTTACTCGATGATATTTCTTTAGTTCTTATCTGTAATACTTTGATAATTTACTGATAATTCATTATTTGAATATAAAACTCAAATCGATCAAATTTCGTATGAAAAAACAATTGCAATGTGCATAATAATAATGTTCGTATTATCTACATTCGTAAAATTATATTTCTTGAAATTTATAATGTTTTTTATAAGCAACATCGCTAAATAAATGATTTTAATAATATAACTGTGGTGGATTTATTGACAATAACGTTATTGCAAAATAACAAAAAAACCTACAGAACATTCCAAGATCTGCGACAGTAAAGAAACTGTTGACATTCTTGCAACTTTAGTAAGCAATATTTCTGCTTATTAGTAAGGAATATTTTTGCTTATTACATGAAATAACGAAGACATTTGAGATGGTAGATCATTCTATACACTTCGTACGATATGCGGAATGACCTAATGTTAAGTTTCATCGATACGAATGCCAATTCACTTCGTAAAGATACAAAATCGAATTCAACAACTTTCAAATTTTTTTCTTATTTCTTTGAAATAAAGTATGCTTTATTATTATAATTGATTATAGTCGTAATTATGTTAACACTTTTATTATCTGATCCTATATTGTTTGAAATTAAATAACAATTACGCTATATATGCCTATCGTTCTGTTTGATATACAATTTGAAAAATTACGCAACTGGACGAGAGAAAGTGAAATGTAAATTCCTATGCGGTACGTATCAATAAAAGTGATAATGTAAAAAGGTGGATTTAACTAAAGTTAACAGAAAAATACCGAGATTACATCGCTAATGGATAACACCCGATATAGTAAGTATCGCAACACGAATTCCTTTTACGAAATAGTCACCTTCTTCTTCCTTTTCCGAAGCGATTCCAGTTTTAGCGACAGACCTTACGTTCCTTTACAATCAAGAGTTAGGTCACAGTCATTTAACTGCCCTAAAAAAACAGGCCGATACGTTTCGATTAAAATACGACAGTCACAATTCACAATTGAAACGAAAATTACAAAATTATTTCATGTATCGAGCTATCTTTTAACGGAATTTTAATAATAAAGCATACGTGTCTAGAAATATTATTTAAAATTCAGTCAGAGAAATTTCAGTAATATTTTTCAAACGGCAACGAAGGTTTTCTACAACTACGAAATCTAACTAATTAGATTTCTGTAAATTTTGTTTCTCAACTGCAACATCTATTTCAGTAAATACAAAGTTATTCGAAAACTACTACAGACGCGGGATATTTTTCAATTAATAATCTTCTTTAAGCGCAATAGATTTCTGTAAGAGATCTGCTGACGATGAGGAATGGTCATTTCTCTGCTATTCGGACGGCTCTTTTGAAACGGAGGATCACGTCGCGACATGTCAAAGAATAATGAAAAATAATGAATATCTCGTTTTCTCACTAAGTTCTGGTTGACTCATTCTGATATATAATTCATCAGCTGTGAGAGGTGACCGCTCGCTGCGACTAACTCTACCGTGGTAGAAATAATGGCGTATAAGTTTCGAAATTTGGCAAGCGAACGTCTTCCGAAATACTACTGCATATGATGATTGCGAGAGATTATTATACCACCCTATCCTGCGATCGTTATTAAAAGAGATTCAGACGCGTGTCACACATGTACTTCATATGAATGTAAAGCGAATAAACAATTCTTTGTAAATATTCGTATTTGGAAGTAGAATTCAATATTTATCAGCAAGAGCAACTCTTACTGTTGGTCCATATTTAACTCTCATGATCCAACGCCTAAGTAACTGTGACTCATCCGTTTGACGGACCTGTTCGTAGCCGCGAGATGATGATCGCATAATTGTTAAGAGCAAATCTTTGACGAACGAAAGTTACAATGCTTTAAAGAACAAAAAAATATACCGACGAATTAATAAAATCATTTGATTGATTGACACCTTTGATTTGTCATGAATATTTCTATAGAAACTATTGTACCAGGATTTATATAAACGAATGAATTTTGATGTTTTAGATAAGTTATATTGCTTATCAACTTGAGATGAGTTATATAAATAAAATCCACCTCGTCAATTTCAATGATCCTGAAATATATTATGAAGATCAATATTCTGAGTAATCTTATACAGAGTATGTCCCACGCAACTGGGACAAATTACTAAGCTAAAACATGTTATTAAATTTCTTAAACAAGAACGACAGAAAGAGTAAAAATTATAGAAAGACACGTGAATCATGTACATGTGACTCACATATCAAGCAACATAAGGAAAAATGTGTTCAAGATGCAAGTGGAGGATTATTCGAATATTTGCAATAACGTTACATCATGCAACGTATTTAGTATTAATAAATAAAATTTCCTATTAAAATTTGATAAATAATATTTATGGGAGGAAAATAACTAATATTTATGGGAGGAAATATTTTTGACAAAAATTTTCCAGAATAGTAATAATAATTGTTTAAAAATAAATAAATATAACAGATTTGATAACTCAAGTCTAGAATTCAGAAATCTCTATAAGACTACAACTTTGTTCCAAAATTCAACGAGGAAGATCTTTTTCCTTGATATTTGTGTTATTCGTATTGATTCGAATATGTTTAAGATACATAACATTTCTAATTAAATTTTCTGCAATTTTGTTTTAACTTCAGGCAAGCTAAAATCAGTGACCTATCTATCTACTCTCTAACAAAGTAAAACTTGTACTAAAAAATAAATCTATAACATACGTAATATATATAAAATCTTTTATTACATAAAAACGATTAGGATGTTAAATAAGGCACATTGCATACACTAGACTAGGCACTATTTCAAACTTTAACGATTATGTTATAGATGGTTGTCGAATAGGTAATCTGATGAATGTAATAGGAAATTAATCAATTCCATGCTAAATTACGATGTGCAAGTTGCAAGTTAGAGCCAAAGTATTTTTAGAATGCATAGACATACGTGTCTTTTTTCCAAGGTCTAATCTTGTATGCAAAAGATATATTTTATCAAGAAAAAATAAAATTATTTCGATCTAAAGAAATGATAAAATTTTTAATTTAATATATATAAGCCTACTTTCATTAATAAATCTACCTTTTATAATAAATATTACACGAAAATTACACGAAATTTTATACAGTACAATTGTACAATATAAAATAAAATTTTCTATTTTCATATATAATCTTACTTCGTAATTTAAATTGACTTAGTCATTAAAAAATTATACTTTTTAATATCTATTATCTTGCTATTTGTAATGGCAAAATTTAAAAATCAATGTACGCATTTGTCGCATATTAATTCTCAATTGTTTCACTCATCAAGCATGCATATCATTTCAAGCATAAATTGCTACCCGTTCATCTATCAGTCGTCAAAACATCTCATTTGTATTCATATCGTAAAACAAATATCAATTAGAAAAAGACAATTATCTAATTTATGCGGTGTGTTTGAAAAAATTTGTAGAGAAGTAGTTTACAACTCTACGATTGATTTTTAATAAACGATTTCAATTAGCATTCATTGAATGTAATATATGTACGTAAAATCTTAATTTTCATTGAAAAAATCTTGTGTTCTCACTCTCTCTGAATGCCTGCAATTCATAGTTAAAAATGAATTGAGAATGAGAATTCTAAAACAAAATATTCTACTATACTTTTCATTATTTCTTAGTATTTAAATTAAATTAATTTTTATTTCCATTTCGATGTTGCGAATTGACCAGGAATTAAACGATCTGCAATTAAAATAATCTCTAATAGAAAAAACAATAAAATTAAACGCAAGTGTAAATGTAAACTAAGTAAAAAAATTTGAATTAATGAAAAATATCTAAATTGGAATAATAATCGCAATTAATAAACGAATATTAATTTCATTTTTATAATTCTAATTTGTAAAATAAAAATATAATTTATATTCATCAACATCAAATAACAATATATAAATGTATTAAATCTCGTAATATAAATTCTTAGACTTATTAAAAAAAATTTTATGTTATAGATTTTAAATATATAAATATTTGATGTGTGTGCCAAAAATTAAAGTTCAAAAAACATTTGTAAATTGAAAGTATTAAATTATGTAGTAAACATCGACATGATAAAAGATGCATCTTCACCCGTGAGTATATAAATTTAATTGTGTACAAAATTTCTTAGATTTATAGGTGGAAATGTAATGAATAAAAATTAATAATTATTTTTCTTCTCTAAATGATAAATATTGTTATAAAAACACTTTGCACACTACCTTATTTACAGGACAAAATAGACCTATCAATAAAATATAAATTCACGCTAATAATTCTCCTTCGAATGTGATTCACTCTTTCACGCTTTTGATATGACTTGACCACAAGCACAATTTACATTTAAACGATGTGATAAAGAGAAGAAATTCTTTGCACTATTCGATACGATTTAGAAAGGTTTACTGACGTTTACCGCCACCGAATTTGGAAGAGAGGGAAAATGTACCGAACAAACTCCGAGAATAGCTATCCCCTCGTCTTCAACACCCTCCCACTCTGACTAGCAAACTATATATACACACGCACCGATCTGTCTGTTTCTCTCACTATCCCTTTCTCACTATCACTGTTCTTTCTGTCGCCATTTCTATTGTTCATTAGAGCTTTACGATTTTATTTAAATCCTCTATTCGTACTACAATGCCCGTCCAATTTTTATTCAGTCTAATGGTTAATACTTGAAACTCACGTGGAGTTCAATTTCATGAATTTAGGAATCTGATTACAATATATTGTATCATAATTAAATCTTATGATAGTTAAAGGAATTTTATAAAAATTTACGAGTTTAATAATTGTAATTTATCAATTCTTAAATTTATTTTATAAATTTTATTTTTATCTCTTTCCACATTTATAACGTGGAAGAGATTAAAGACATAATCGCGATTTTTATGATTTCCAAAGGGATAGCAGTTTAACTGTAGTAATTCATAATTATATAATCATAATTGTATGTATAAATGTAGAATTTTTATTTCTTATGTGTAGGTGCATGTAAATCATGCAACAATAGGAATCTTCTTTTATCAAATATAACATAAATTCTAAAGAAAATGCGAGAAAGTAGACATATTATAATCATTAAAAATATATTTAATGATCTTCTTATAAAATTATAAAACAGTATAAAAGCTTATCTTTCAAGCAGATGTATACAAATGTTCCATTTATTTATTTATTGAAAATATATAAAATGTATACAATTATGAATTAATAACATTTGCATAAGACTATCAATGCGAACAGAAACAGAACTTAATAGTAAGAATAGGATAACCATAAAGGGAAAAGAATATTCACTAATACCAATAAAGTATTTACTTAACTTATTGATATTAAATCTGAAACATTCGTTGAATTATCACTCTGTGAGCATGTTAAAAAAATTAAACAAATTAATGAAAATTATTAAATAATTTATAAACAATAAATGACTGTAAACAATATTATTTAAAAAAAAGAATACAAAATTTAACCTTTAATATCTTGATATTGTTTAGATATGTATTTGTAGCAAGAATTTCCAGTCTTAATGAAGTTAATACACAAGAATGTTGCCAAACTTATGTTTTCACTGAATTAACTGCTTTTTTTGCAGCTTCATCTAAATCATTTGCTGTAACAATTGGTAAATTGCTCTCTGCAAGAAGAACTTTTGCTTCTGTTACATTAGTACCTATTTTAAAAACAACAAAGTAATCATTAAATTATATGACAATAATAACAAACCATAAATAAATAATATTCTAAAATTGCTAAAACAAAATTAAATAATTATTAAAAACTAAATACGAAAATAATTACCTTCTAGTCTAACAACAAGTGGAATTTTAAGCTTTAAATTACGAGATGCTGTAATAATTCCTTTTGCTATTGTAGCACAATTTACAATACCTCCAAATACATTTACAAGAATAACTTTTACTTTTGGATCTAGAGATACAAAGACAATCAAAATTATTTTTATAGAAAATATGTAAATGCAATTTTGCAGATGTAATATTATATTTGATAAAATCATTAATTGGATTTCTTAATTTAGTTATGAATTTAGAAATATTTTTAGCCATCATATGAGGTATAGAAGATAACAAAAGTTTATCCTTTGCTATCTTTTTCAATTATAATAAAATCTATTATAAAGAAAAAAAATCTATTATAATACATACCTTCACTAAGAATTCTAAACGCTTGATAAACCTGATCCTCTTTTACACTTCCACCCACATCCAGAAAATTTGCTGGAGATCCACCATTTAATTTAATAATATCCATAGTAGCCATAGCCAAACCAGCACCATTAACTAAATATAATATATCATTTTGAATTCTACATTAATTAAAATAATTTTTTGTTCAAAATATTTTATACAAATTTTTGTAAATTAAGTAAAAATTAAGTACTAATTGTTTAAAAAATTTTGTATAATATTGTAGATATTATTATAACACTATAAACATACCCAAACATCCTATATTACCATCCATACCAATATAATTCAAATTGAATCGTGATGCATCTGCTTCCCTAGGATCTTTTGCATCACTATTCTCTAAGGCAAATAAATCTTGTTGCCTAAATTGAGCATTGTCGTCAAATGCTATTTTTGCATCTACTGCTATGACTTGTTTATCTATAGTTTCAACCAGTGGATTAATTTCAACTTGTAAAGCATCAATATCTACAAATAATTTCCACAAATTTTTTAATTCATATATTGCTTTTTCTTGTAGCGTTGGATCCACAAAACCAAGAAATATGCTAACATCTTTAGCTATCTCATCATTTATTCCATAATATATGTCAAGAGGTACGGTTTTTATTAACTCTGGACTTTTTTCAGCAACTGTTTCTATATCCATACCACCTGCTGGTGAAGCAATTAATACAGGACCATTGTGCTGCCTGTCCATAAGAATACAAATGTATGTTTCACGTGCAATATTTACAGATTCTGCTATCATAACTTTTTGTACCAGTATACCATCTTTTGATGTTTGTTTTGTGATAAGACGATGGCCTAACATATTTTTTGCAACATCTATAACAGCTTTACGACTATTAAAAATATTCAACAATGAATAATACACATATTTTTGTATTGTATGTTATATTATCTATACTTACTCTTTTGTAAGATGTACACCTCCTTTGAAACCATGATCAAACCATCCTTTTCCACGGCCACCAGCTAGTACCTGAGCTTTTATGACATACTCTTCTGCACCTACAAAAATAAGTAAAAATGAAATAAATGCTAATTAACATGAATAATACTTGTATGATTAACAGTCATAGATTGATATAAAATTAAACTAAAAAGAAATTAAATTTGGATTACAAAACACATTATACGCAAACTTGTATCAATAATTTATTATAATTATATACAAATAATAATTAAATAAATACTAACTTAATTTCTGTAATGCAGAATTCGCTTTATTTAAATCATCCACAATAGCAAAATTTTGTACAGAAACTCCACAATCTCTTAGGAGCTCCTTGCTCTGATATTCAAGTAAACTCAAATATCTAGCCTGTTCAATATTAAATTTTGAAACTTTGTTCAACATTTGTCTCGAACATAATTTCTGGCTTGTAAATCGCAACATATTTAGCCTTAAAAGTAAAACTTTACAAAATAACTGAAATATATTCTTCTGTGATATTTTCTCAAGACTATTTGCGAATCGCAGTCATTGGCATTCAAATACAATTTATCTCCGCAGAATGTATTTACAGCTTTTTAAGAGTTATCAACAAAATAAGAATTATCATATGTATCTTAAACATTATCATTGGTTTCTAAAATTAAACTACATGTTTTAATGAAACATTATCTAAAATATAATTATCTTTTATAACCTCTACATTGAAATAACTCTTAATACATACATATATATATATATGTATATGTATATAGACAATAAACTGATGTCTAAAAATTTAAATTTAAATAATGAAATAAATTTTAAATATAATTTCTTTAATATTTTGGTACTCTATATATATTTGTTTAAATTAATAATCATTTAATAAATTAACAATAAATATTTAATAAATAAAATAATAATAAATAAATTTAATTATAACTTTTTTATTTGAATATATAAACTTTAGAAATATTAAATCATTTATTATATATTAAAAATATGCAAAAATTATTCGTCTTTCAATTAAAATTCATTTAATGCACTTTTAACTCAAAATTTTTAATTATATAATTATATAATGTCCTACATAAGTTTTTGAAAGACTAAAGGATAAAAAACAAATTTTTCTTGTAAAAAACATATATAAGATTTTATTTATTATTAATGTATTAGTATAAAAAGCTATATACTCTATACTCACAAATTAAACATCCTTACATCAATGCAATGACAGCTACTAAAATTTATTATTTTGTATAATTTAAGTGTTTTAAGTTAAATGCAATTATACAAATAATAAATTTTTTACATAATTGAGTAACAGATGTTTATGCGCAACATGTTGACAAAATTCTCGTATGCATTGTTTTATATCATTTTATGAGATTCTTCTTAATGAAGTTTTTTGTTATTGTCTATACAAGAGTATAACATTAAAAAATATTAATATGATAATTATTATTTACACGTTATCATTTGGATATTCATTTATGGACGGATAGATATGATCTTTTGTACAAAAAAGTTCTTAATTAAAAAAAATCATTTGTTCATCATATCTCAATAATTCAAAAAAAATTTATGTCTGTATTATAGACTATATACTATATATATTAAATTATTTTTAGTGATAAAATCTTTACTGTGAGAAAATAATTCATTTATCTTGTTTCATTTAATACTTTTAAACAAATTACAATTTAATTGTAAATATTTAAAAAAAACAAGTCTTAGTTAAAAAATTGAGATTTTGAAATATATTTCACATTCATTCATGTTCATGTCAACATTATCATATCATTGTCAATTTATGACAATCATCTATTGTATTATCTAAAATTGATGATTGGGTCTCACTAGAAATTTGATTAATAAAGTATGATCGTTTGCACCAAATATTGCTCGACAAATTAATAGTTTACTGTTCTGTTTCTATTTTTTTCATAAAAATATTTACGCGTGCGAGCACACATACACACACACACACATACACAACGCTCTCTCCAATTTGTTACTAATGATTTAGTAGATCTGTGATATATAAAAAGTATACTCGTATTATATATATTCATAAATTCTCAATAATAATAACAATAATATACCTAAAGCAGCATCCAGAATTTTATTACCAGCACTGCTTCTAAAAGCAGCTGCATCACCCATTTGGAATGTATGAGTTGGACTTGACATACGTCCATCTCCTCCTTTGCTAAATGCAAGTACACGTAAATGGTATGCTTTTCCAGGACTGAGATTTGTAATGTAAGCTTCTAATTTCGAACCACCTGGTATAATGGTATCATTTGCGGTACTCATATCCTGATCTAATTCCCAAACACGTATTTTATAACCTATTAGTGGTTCTTCCTCTAAACTTGGTTGCACGTAACGCCAAACAACTCGAACTGTTGAAGGGTTTACTCCATACACGTTAACAGAAGATGGTGGTTTTTGCGGTGCTTTACGATAAGTTCTCTCTAAATATCGTTCACTCTCAGGTCCCTCTCCAGCAGTATTATAAGCCATTACTTTAACGTAGTAATAAGTATCTGGTTGCAAACCAACTACAAGAGCCCAAGGTCTCGCAGTTCGAGATAAATAATAAACTGCATCTTCCTCTTTATTACTTTCTTTCCAATATTTTATTCTATGGCCTATCAATTTGCCTCGTATCTTTTCACGTGTTTGTTCAATTGGCGACCAACTAACTTTCAAGCTAGTACTATTGTAGCTGTGTGCAACAACTTGCTGTGGAGCTACTTGGGGCATATCTTCAGCACTGAATATCGTAACTGCGTTAGAAATTGGTCCGAAGCCTAATGCATTAATGGCTTGAACTTTAACTTCATATTCTGTATAATAATATTGCTGTTGTATCTGAACAACACTTCTTCCAACATTGCCATAGTCTTTTAAAGATAATGACTGAAACTCGGTTTCGTGATGCTTTTGACGCCAAAAAACTTTATAGTAGATTCCTGGACCATTTTGTTCAGATGGCGGTAAAGGATCCCATGTTATTGTAAGATCTCCAATTTTTCCTCCTCCTCCACCTATATTAGATGGAACTTTCGTTGGTTTATCTGATGGTGTGCTATACTGTGGAGAAGGCGATGATGGTAAACTGTATCCTAAGTCATTAAAAGCACATACACGAAACTCATATGTAGTATAAGGATTTAAAACATTTTCCAAATAAGCTTCTTTTCTACCATTGTATCTATCTACTTCAACAGCAGTTATATCTGAAAAAATATTTATATTATTTATTACGATATTTCATATAATTAAAGATTATAAATAATTAATATCACACATACTTTCTATGATATTAAACCATGTATGATTCCAATTTGTTCTTGCGCTTACAATATACATAGTAATAGGTTTGCCATTGAAAGCACCATCGGTCCAGCGTAAAGTTGTAGAAGTTTTTACAATATTTACAACTTGTACACCACCAGGTGGTCCCGGCGGTCCTTCTATTGTAACTGTCGTTTTACTGGAAATTTCACCTACTGCACTTTTAACTATGCATTCATATTCTCCTGCTTCCGCAAATGTAGCATTTATTATGTTGAGTTCTTCTCCGTCAATATGTAATCTAGGATTGTTCATTAAATCTTCGTCTCTAATACGTAAACCATTATGTTTCCAAATATAAGCTACATCTAGCATTTCATCTACTTCCCCCATACAACGCAGTGTTTGATTTTGCATCACTGCGGTAGTAATGTATTGTGGTAATTTTTCCATGAATTGTGGGCCACCTTTAATTTAATAAAATCAATGTGTTAAACATAATGAAATATATAGTTATGTAGGATGTTCGTGAAATCATAAAATCATGATATCCTGTCTCCAAAAAGATGATTTCTCTAAAGATAAGTTTAAAATAAAAATTTTTAATTCAATTTTATTAAAAATTAAATACGTCTAATTTGATTTAATTTGTTATCGTTTTATGAACATCTTGTACAGAATGAAATATATAAATATCTTACGTAATACTATTAACCGTCCACGCGTTTCATCACTTCCATATTGATTTGTTGCAGTACAAATGTAAGTACCTTCATCATCCCTTGATACTGGAGAAATTATTAAGTTACCAGTTTCTAAAATTCGACGCCTACCACCAGAACCAATCACATTTCCATCTTTCTTCCACACGAATTTTGGTCTAGGTGCAGCTTCAGGATTGCAGTATATTGTGACATTACCTCTCTCTGCTGCGTAAGTTTCAGGTTCCATAGGTCGTTTTTTAAAAGATGGTTTCAATGCTAAAATTTTGAAATAATATATAAAAATAATAATTTCCAAATATGAAAATTATAATATCAAGTATATAAATAATAATTTACATAAAATTCGGAGTTGTGCGGATGAATATTTTGTTTTTAATTGATTTCTCGCACGACACTGATACATAGCTTGGTCTCGTTCTGGATCCAGATATTTTATACTTAAAACATTATCTTGTATAGAATACCGATCTCTATCTTCTGGAGGAAGCGTTTCCATGTTCAGTATTTCACCATTTCTAAACCAATTATAAGAAACATCTGGTATTCCAAATGCCTCACAAGTCCAAGTTAACTCTCCTCTATTATCCATATGTTTATCTGTTAATGGAATTGTGAAGTTCGGAGCTGCTTGAATAGTTAGCCTTACAGAATTTTCAATTGCCGATCTGTCATTATGTACTCTACAAATGTACTCTCCTTGATCATCAACATGTACTTTTGGAATTATTAATACGCGATTAAAACTAGTTGTGTATGACCCACGTGGCAGTGATGCACCTCTTCTTGTCCAATTGTATGATGGAATTGGGCTGTATTAAAAAATATATTATGTAATAAAATTACGTGCTATCTCAATTGTTGTTAACAAAAGTATCACAATTTATTAATTTAGATATTGTAATTTATTAAAAAAAAAAAATTAACTTACTATCCAAATGCAATGCATTCTAGTCTAACTTCCTCTCCTGCAATTGGAGCTTCTGGAAATGCCTTTGGGAAGTTATTGGGAAACTTTAATTGCTGAAAAGAAGCTAAAAATAAACAGATTCATCAAAAAATAAAATTTCAACTTGTAAAAGTATATTAAATTACAGATTGAAGAATAAAGAAAAATAATTACAATGTGGATCAACCCTCAAGGGGAAAAATGGTCCATTACGACCAGTATCAGAAGCAACACTCTGAACATTACAAGAATAATTGCCACGATCGATCATTTCCAATGCAGAAAAATAAAGTGCTCCATCATGAGAGACAAAAACACGTTTATCTTCTTCTACGAAATTGGGGAAATAATCACGTGCCCAATAATATTTGACTCCTGGAAAATGCTGTGGTGGATCGCAATATACAGCTTTACCCCAATTTTGTTCCCCACGTTCTTCTGAGCGTTTTAAATTAAATTCTAAAATATATCCAAATGACAGTTCCACACTTTCAGATATAATTGTACCAAATTTATTTGTTGCTTTGCAATGGTATGAACCTCTGTCTTCTGCCTAAAAATGATTAGTTAGTATCATCTAAACTATTTTCTTTTAATGCATAAGTTTTATACAATTATTAAATTTAATATACAAATATTATTTACCTGATCAGGTTCATAAATAATTAAAGTACCACCACTGACTGTATATCTAACATTATTTAAAGGATCTATTTTTGTTGCAATCAGTCTATCATTTTCATAATCTTCTTTGAACCACTCATATGTTGGTGCAGGAAAACCACCTGCTAAACAACTTAGTGTAACATCATTGTTTATTTTTCTTTTTGACAAGTCAAATACTTTATCAGTAGGTTGTTTAATGAAGTATGGTCCTCTAGGAATTTCATGGGGATTATCAATTTCAATACCATACTGATAAGTACGATCATCATCCACTAAGTTATGTAAGTTAGAAATTGGTGCTTCACAAATATATAACAACTTATCTTTGCCAGTTACTTTTTCCAGTCCCCATCTTTGTAAATTATTATGGTAAGAATACACTAAATAATCTCCACCAAATGTATTATCAATTGGTTCAGGTAGAAATGCATTATCCATATTTAATAATTGAGTACTATCAGCTTCATTTAGCCAATTCCCATTTTGGTATTTTATACCAGTATACCATTTGCGATGTTGTGGATCTTGCCATAATAACTGATATAATATAAATCCATGTTCTTCTAAGGAATTAATTGTAACAAGATCACTTTGATAAGCTTCACAATTTCTTCTTGCTTCTTGTCTGTTTCTGATAGGACTCTTTATAAAACGATAACATGATTCTTGAAATTTTATCCAATGTTGTGGACATTGGTGATATTGTTCCCCATATAAGATGTTTTGTGCAAATGTATTACTTGACACAATGAGAATATATATTAAAATCTTTGGTACATAATACATCATTATTTTAATATAATTGATTGTAATCTGAAATAAAAATATATTTTTTATGAATCCAATCATTTCTTCTTCATCAAGAAATTAAGTAATAAAACATAATATATCTCTGTTAATCAAATGACTGTCAAATATTTGAGTCTTTTTATCATAAATAATATCAAGAAAAATATGTAAATGTTATGTTAATTTCTATATTATTAATCATTTCCCACCTTTCTTTAATGTTTAATGTTTAATTTTAATTAATCATACATAACAAGAATAACACAAAAGATTTAAGAAAAAATAATTAGTAACTTCAACAAACAGTAAAATTCAAAAAAATTTAATTGCATGACTGCACATTATATGACCACATAAGCTAGGGAGTGGCACTATAATCTTCAGATAACTTTAATGTAATATTTAATATAATATAGACCTTCGACTTTTGAAATTATATTACTATTAACTGTCTATTACCTTTAATCAATTTCCATTTACGTATGTAACATCATAAATTGTTATTTAACAATCGTAGAAATCAGCGTCCTTATTGTTGACACAACACATGACAAAATGTACATAAAGCAGATATGACATCAAAATTATGCTTCAGGAAATTAACCACAAATTTTAATCTAAAGTATAAAATCCGAGTTGTACAAAATAAAACTGTTTGTTCTATAAACTTCGATATAATAAGTATTTTATTACACGTGTAATTAATTCACACTGTACAATAATATATCATTGTATACAATCCTATTTCATTAAGAACAAACCTTTAGCATTGCACGCTTCGATTCGTTACCACATAGGGTGGGGTCCTTTATATAGTTACGTTCCTTTCTATTTACGTAAATTGTACTTTTGAGAAAATGAGATTTCGTGTTTTGTTTTTTTTTTTTTTGCTCGATTTATGTTTAATTAAAACACAGCAATCATTGTCTACCTAAGATTAATTTGATTATATATATTTCAAATTTAGTAAAGATATAAAATTTACATAAGCGTACTTAAGTTTTTAATATTATCAACAATTGTTTTATTTTTTAATAAGATTTAAGGATAGGAATTTGAAATGTACATTGACAAGCAATAAGATATTTATTTAGACAAAATTACCGTCCTTTGCATGAGCATATATTCATATGTATATATGTATATAATAGTATTACATCGTGTACACAAAATTTAAAGTTTAGAAAGGATATTCGGGATGACGTTTTATGCCCTTGAACATGGTAAAGTCACAAATTCTGCCAACTTCGTGAAGATCGAGATTTGATAATTTTTCCATATCCTCCGATTTAAGTTCCCAACTGAATAGTTGTATATTTTCCTTAATTCTTTGAGAGTTCGTACTTTTAGGGATAACTGCGATTCCATTTTGTACAATAAATCGTAACAAAATTTGTGCAGGTGATTTCTTGTAACTTTTTGCTACTTCTAATACAACATCGTTTTGTAACATATCTGGGATTTCTTCCAATTTTTTTAGTAATTTCACAAGACCGCGTGTACCAAGTGGAGAATATGCTGTTATAGGAATGTTTTGCTTTTTACAGAATTCTACCTGTAAAATATCATTTTATTTTATACTAAACAATTTTATAATAAAAAATATTCAAAGAAAAAGGTGTCTTACCAAATGCTTCTGTTGTAAGTAAACATGTAATTCAACTTGCAACATCGATACTTTTATCTTCGAATTATTTAAAATTCGCGTAATTTGGCGAACATTAAAATTTGATAATCCGATTGCTTTGGCTCGTCCACAGTTGACTTGTTTCTCCATTTCAGCCCAAATTTTCACGTGATCTGTACTGAGATCAAGTTTAATTTCTCCATTTTCATCCACAGGATGAAGATCTCCGTCGCTTACTTTTTCAAATGCGAAAGGAGTGTGAATCAAATAAAGATCTACGTATTTTAACTGTAAATCTTTTAAAGATCTTGTTATCCATTTTTCAACATCTTCCGGTCTGTTTCCGGAAGGAGGAAGCTACAAATATGACAATTTTTAACAATCCTTTGTTTATTAATGATTAATTTCTATTATTTTTGTTAACATTATTTTTACGTTATGATTCTAATAAATTTAATATGATCAATATTACCTTTGTAACAATGAAAATATCAGATCGCTTAATTTTTCCAGAATCAAACCATTTTTTGAGAACCTGACCAATTATCTTTTCATTTTCATATACTGGTGCTGTATCAATATGTCTATATCCTGCCTCTAATGCAATGTCCAATGCTTTCTGTAATTCCTCTTCTTTTGCCTTAAATGTTATTTAAAATAATTAACAATTATTTTTCTTAGAATAATTGACAAAAATGACAGAAGTATATACATCGTATATTTGCTATTGTAGAACTATTAATAAAACTAACTATTAATAGAACTAACTATATCCTGATCATTAAGAAATACTTATAAATGCATAGAGATATGAATTATAATCATTTTACTTTTTCCTTGTGTTATTTTAAGAAGCATTATATCATTATATTACGTATTACATCTTACGTATTAAATCTTTCAACAATCGCTTGCATACACTGTATATAAGGAAGTATATAAGATCATTTAAAACATTTTTATTTTGTCGATTTATAGTAATAAGTAAATCTCATTAAGTATAAGTAAATCTTATTATATTTTTATATTTTCGTACACAATCATATAGTGTATAATATAATAATAATTAAATGAAATATTAAATTAATAATTTTAGACGTATTTTAATATTGTGATAAAAATGGTGTTTGATAGAATTGTGTCATATATGCGCATATGTCTATTGTGTTTCATTTCCGTGATAGATCTACGATTAAACTAAACAGTCCCTGCAAAAAAAGTTTTGTTATTATATTTTATTCAAATTTTATTTAAAAATTGATCTTTCCTTCATTTTAAAAGATGAGTGAATCAAGATTATAATTGTTTACAAAAAATAACCTATTACTAGGTAAGACATAGTATTTTCATATATCATTTACTTAGAAAAATTAATAATAATATTAATAACAATGTTAATAGCTCTTTTTTGCTATTGTTGTAAAAATATTTAATTTTTAAAATTAAAAGAATGAGTTATTAATACTTGTGTTTTAAACTGTGAGGTTAGAAATTGTTAATTACATATAAATTGATGTAATTGTAATAATTTTAGTTGAAAATATGTAGATACAAATAAAATAATATTGATTTTAGGTTTAAAGTAAATCTGTTCATATCAATATATCAAATTATTTAATTACTTGGATGTATATTTTATTTTCATATGTATGATAAAATATTAATTATTAATATTTTTGTTTAACTCTTGTATTTGTTATGACATTTATACATATAAATTAAAAAAATTGAAAGAAATCTTTTTTATGTATATATTTTTAATGTTGCTTCAAAACCATTAGCAACAGGTTGTAGTCAAAATAGATGCATATATTAATTCTTCATGCTTTCATTATGTTGTTAAAAAAAGAATAACCTTTCAATCTAAGCAAATTGATTTATAAATCTATGATAATTAAGATTTTTTATCTATTTATTTATCTAAAATATATTTTAATTCCTAATACATATAAATTTTTGCTATTTTAAAATTATTTATAACGAAAAAAATAAGAACAAAATTGTTAAAATATTGAATCCCTGTTCTTGTAATGTTTAACAATAATAAAATGAATTTACAGTTTTATATTATGAAATTAAATGAAATTAAATATACAAACTCCAAAGAAAGTATTTAGAAATTAAATTAAATTAAATTAAATATGCAAACTCAAAAGAAAGCATTTACGTTAGAAATAGAACACGCGTAACATTTAAAAATGAATTGTAGCTAATTATACGAATGTCATCTTAATATTTTTGCGTCTAAATATTTAATGATAGTGTTATGTTAAAAATACTTTTTTTACAAAAATTTTGTAATTCCTGCATATATTAAATAATTTTACCTGCCATGTGCCAAAACCAATTATTGGCATTAATTGTCCGTTTGGAAGAAGAATAGAATTATTTTCCATTGCGCTCATGTATACACTAAGAACTTCTTAAGATAACTGAATAACTGGAATACCGACTCCAGCCTTTTAAAACCAGCAGCACTTTCTCTTTAAGTATTTGTGCAGGATTTTTACAGTTTTTAATCCAGGCAATCTAGCATTATTTTCAAGGTAATAATAATCATTTATCGTTTAATCATAAAAATTATTTTACTAATAAATATTTATGTAAAATGTTTGACATTTATCTTTCATTTATAAGATTTTTAAAGAAATTATGAAAAAATGTAAAGTAAAGAATAATTGTTTATTGATATATTCTTAAATAATTCAGAAAATAGTTAAATTCGACTTTTTTTTTGGTTTAATCTTGCTGCAATTCTTGAATTTTTATATTTCAATTTTACATTTAGTTTAGCAAACAGAAAGTTTGCTAATTCATATTTTAAAAAGATGTTTAATATAAAATTTAATTGAAGAATCTCACGAATACTAATAAAAATTTTTTCATATTTCGTTTAACTTAAAATATTTTTCAAGAAATGTAAGTAAGTCGAATTTCGGAAGACTGCAATAAAGTTAAAATTACCTAAATTTAAAGTTTATTACAGAAATGGTTACACTAATTTTAGTACTTTTAAATAATACTTTCTTAGTTGCAGATATGAAAAAGACGAAAAGAACGTAACAAACGTACAAGATAATGTATCGATGTGTAAATTGTGGAGCTAAAGTGGAAGAACTTTACAGGAGATACTGTCCGAGCGTTCTCAAACTTTTAAAATGTGTATGTTATATATTATATAAATTTTTTTTTCTTTGCAGAAATATAAAATTAGTTTTATGTCTCAAACTAACTACGAAAATTTTATGTATAATTTTACAGAATAACGTTCCAACTTCAAACTTTATCTAAATAAAATTTAATCTAAACTTTCAATTATTTAAAAAAAATTTACATTATTGCACGTTTAACTATTTTAAACGCAGAATACCTAGAATGGTACGAAATATCTAAATACCCAAAATTTAAATTTAAAAAATTTTTAAAAATCTCTAATAATAGAAGTTAGCGATACATAATGATTAAATGACTTTTCAGGATAGCATATTAATTAGACCAAGTGAAATCGTATGATCTATCTTGTGATCTGTTTGTATTATGGACATATTTGTACATATTTGTATAGAAATGAAACAAGCACGATGCTATTATATATTCCATATCTCGTTTCTTTTTTTTTTATATTTCATGCTCAACAAATTAGTGAGCTTCTATTTGCAACCTATTTTTTCTTTTAGCTTACTTGCACTGATGATTTTAAGCAAACAAGACATCTCTTATTTTCTTATCTCATTCAATCTCTTATCTCGTTTGTTTGATTTTGCTCTTCAGAAAAACTTTTCCCTTTGAATATCAGATATTTTCTTTTTATGTTGGATTTTTTAGATTTTCTTCTTATCTTTGTTTAAACTTTATCGAAGTACAGTTTTATCTCGAACAGAATTCTGTCATGATTTAGAATTGTAAAACTTATTAGTCGACTTATATATATATATATATAATAATATAAGTATAAATTTTAAGGCGACGATCCAGTCTGAATTGAAAGCATTGAATGATAAGCACAGTTTTTCTTAATTCTATATAGTTCTTAATATATAACAATACAACTTGAGGTACAAAGTTGAAGGACACTTTTATGGTCTTGGCTACGTAATTTTAATTTATGATCCATTAGAGTGCAGCGTTAGCTGACCGTAGCTTGGGACAATCTCTAGTCAGCTATCAAGGTCAAGGGACGTAAAATTCTTCTAGGAGAATCGGAGTATTCTTTTTTTTTCCTTTGAGTATTTTATTGAGTATTTATATATATATACCAATATGTATATACCTGACACGAAGTTAAAATAAACATGTAGGTGCCCCTCTACAAAGTTCCAAGAATTGGTGGGGATAGCGACCGTCAGCTAACACGGCAAAGTCCCAATCAGCTAATGCGGCACTATCGTATACATATCGTTTGAACCAACTATGTAACAGATTTAGACGGAGTGGATAGGAAGTGAAGAAAAGAACCGAAACGATTGTGCTTTGATGCAGACGAACATATTGATGCTCAAGTGATAACAAGAATAGAACTTGTCGAACTTTTGATCAGTTTAATTAAAGACAACTTATTCAAAGTACATGATGTCATCTTCTTCTGGTGCTAACATAAGCATAGCAGATCGGTTAGAAATTTTATCAAAATTAGAAGATGGCATGACAGTGAGTGGCATCGCCTGTGAATACGGGCTAAGTAAAAGGACTATACGACGATACCGGCAGAATTCAAAAGAGATTCGCAACTTCGCGGCAAATCCAAAGCACCGGGAGATGAAGAGGCAACGGAAATCAACATACACAGATATGGAGACCAAATTGTACAATTGGTTTCTGCAAAGGAAGTTATTAGGAGACTGTTTAACAGATAATATCTTAATTAAAAAAGCCAAAGAGATGGAGACAGAGTTTGCTGGCACGTCGAATTTTAAAGGAAGCCGGGGCTGGCTTTGGAACTGGAAGAAGAAGTATGATATTGATAAGAAAACGACGGATCCAAACGAAATCGCCGCGAATAATTTTATACGTGAATTTTTGCAAACGTTAGTAAAGGAAAATATAAACGAAGAGGATGTATATAATATGGACGAGACTAGTTTACTTTGGAGGGCACTTCCGTGGAAGACTTTAGCCCACGAAGAGAAATGTTTGATTATTAAAGGAGAAAACGGAAAGACAGACATAGTGACTGTCGCATTTTGCGCAAATACCAGCGGTACACATAAATTGCCGTTACTCTTTGTAAATAAATTTGCTAATCCTCGAGCATTGAAACATTGCAAGGATACACTATCGGTGGTATATAAAAGTCACCCTAATGCTTGGATTAACGAAGATATATTTCGAGAATGGTACAATAATCATTTTAAACAATGTGTAAAAGAACGCCAGTTACAGGAACAACGTGAAGGAAAAGTAATATTGCTCGTTGATAATTTCAAGGCCCATAAACTTGAAAAAGACGAACTGGACGATGGGCATTTTGTGTTAATGTTTTTACCACCGAATACTTCTTCGATGATTCAACCTATGGATCGAGGTGTAATTGCCGAATGTAAAAAACTATTTCGGCATAAACTGTTTCATCAGGTATATTTTACGTTTAATATTTCGCTTAAAACAATTCAATTTTTCTATGTGCATACTATATACGTTTCTTTCCACAGGTACTTCAAGTACTGCAATATGATGACGGTCTTACACAATTTTATGCTGATTACGATATTAAAGATTGCATCAACTTCATTAGTGAAGCATGGAATGATGTTACATTGCAAACCATACGTAACTCATGGGCGAAAATTCTTAACCGCCAGATTGAACTTAATGATCTTAAAATAGAGAATCCTATAGACTCTGATGAAAAGAATGCGGAACAATCGTTCAATGTAATGTCTGCCGAAGAAATAACAGAATGGATTTCCAGATGCGAACAAGTTGAAATAATTCTCGAAGAAACAGCAATTGAAGGAGAAAATAAATCACCATCTCCCCCTCTCATAGGGGGCGAAGAAATAGATCATCTACTGTATAATTTAAAAACATTGAGTAAAATCGAGCCAGAAATTGAGGCCGACGCAAAAAGAATAATAGATTGTTTTAATAAAACTGAAGAAAGATAATATTGTTTCTGTTATAGATGTAACCGTTATTTTTACAGAAGTACTGTATCATTTAAATCATATATAATATACGCCATATTGTCAAGATTATTTCTATACAGCTATTGTTACATACCCTTATTCAGAGCTTCCAAATTTCTATATTCTTTTATTACGATAATTAAATATTTAATATTTATACAATATCAAATATATGTATTATATTGTAATATAATATGCCATTATACGTTATTTAAAATAACAAACGATATAAATTATCGCTTATTCCTTCTGTAATATTCGTTGCACTTCTATCTTTCTTTTTTTGTATTTTGTTATTACCTTTGTAATAAAACGTTTATAATAAAATTATATAAAAATTTTTTTTATTTTTACTTCTATTTACGTATGTAAATATCTAAATATGGATATGAGCTGATTCTTATACAAAATTAAATATATTTTATTTACATTTCAAAAGTCAAGTTTTTGGAACTTTATACTGTAAAATATCTTTTACCACAAAAGAAATGAATCCTCCTTTGATTAATAATATCTAATCGATTTTTATTCATTTCAGGAAACGTGTGATCTCTTGGCAGATAAATACATTGAGTACGATCCAGCAATAATTTTAGTTGACTTAATATTGCTTAAAAGACAAGCATACAGACATTTACTTTATAACTGTGATATAACGTCTTGTTGGAAATTAGTAATAATCTTGTGGCTTATTGAATCTTTCCGAAATTTCTTTCTATGTAACAATAGCAATCAATATATTCAATATTGGAAGATATTTCAATCTAATGTTAATGGAGAATGTAATCTCTATTTAATATTATTCAATACTGCTTTTGCTCTTGCGACTTTCGCCTTTACCATAATTTTCTGTACTAAAGTGAAATGGCATCTTTATCCGAATAATCCAAACAAATGTAGTGTAATACAGTTAATGAAAGCTTTAATCATCGGTGGATCTGGAAAATTATTAGGATTATTGGAAATTACTTGGGGACATATTTTTTTGACACCCCATTACTTGCTTATATTGGGATATACTCTTCTTTGTTTACTCGCAGCCTATTCAGGTAAGAAATTTGTATATATAACGAATCTTTTTAATAATAATAAAACTAATAATCGAAAACATCCATATATTATTCATTTGATATCGTATCAATGAATAAGTTGTTTTAACTAAATTATGAAATTGTGGCACTTCTACATATATAACTATGATTTATTATTGTATATGTGATTAAAGTAAATTATTTATAATTATTATTAATTTATCTATGTTATGTAATTTCAGTGGCGACTAATAACAAAAAATTGGAGTCCTTAATAATTTTGGGAATAGGCATACTTGTTTACAACTATGCATCTAATTTTTCCTTCACAATATTTGAAATTTTAAAATTAGTTTAATCATTTATTTTCAATCGAATTTGATTTTATAATCCTATTCACTATAATATAACATTAAACTAAATAAATATATTTACGATATATACATATTTAACATTCCTTAAGAGGTACAATACTCCATCCGAGGACTAATTTATCAAAACCACAAGAGAACAAATTACAAACTCCGCTATCTTCAGCCCAAGTTACCGACGAGACCATCCTTCGATGACCCTGAAATTAATTTCAAGATCAAATGTGGTTTGCCACTACGAATTAATATTTACTGGACTTTTTTTTGCTCTAAATAAAAAATATCGTATACAGATTTTTTTAAAGAGATTAGCCATTAAACTTTAAGAGAAACTTTGGGAAAAATATCGCACAAAGTTAAAACTGATTCCTGAATAACTATAGTATTTCATAAATTTGTAAAATTATGATAATAAAGAATATGTAAATCTTATAGAATATATGATGAAATTTTCTCTCACCTGTCTGCTAGTTCTTGGCAATCTAGCTAATCGTTGACCATTAAGATCAAATAATCTAATTTGTCTATTATCATGTGGAATTGCAACAGTACCAGTGCTTGATACTGCTAATCGATTAGCGGCACTATCGCCTCGAATTGTAGCTAAAGGACTCCGTATATTTCGTAATTCCCATACTTTTACACTTCGATCATCCGAACCGGAAACGATTTTATCTTCACGCGTGAAAACAGCCGATGTCACAGTTCTGTAAAAGAAGCAACAATTGAGGACCTTTCATTTTACACGATGATTCATTATTGATTATTACTTACTCAGTATGCGCTTGAAAAACGGAAACTGAATGGATGGGCTCTCTAAAATCCCACAGACGAAAAGTACTGTCCTTACATGAAGTAACGCAGAGTCGTTGCGTATGATGACTTGATACATGCAAAAGTTCTTGATCGTGTCCACATAACGTATGAATAACTTCTCCAGTTTCTACATCATATAGGTTCGCGGTTCTGTCCCAAGAAGCAGTGACTACTTGTTCTGCATCAGGTAACCAATCTGCAGCCATTACGACAGCCCCATGTCCTAATAATTCTCGTATCGGAGTTCTATAATATTTTACAAAGTAGTATACATACAGAAATGTGTATTTTTTATTTAAAGTTACGCAAGATTAATTTTTTGTCATATACATTAAAGTACAATTCTGATTAAATATTTAATATGATAATAAGAATGATAAGGAAATCCGAATTGGCCTTTTATAAATATTACCTTAATGTAGGAGCTTCTTCCTGTTCTTCATTCAAAACAGTTATACCGCTGAGATTTCTTTCAGAACTCAAACATGAAAGATCTTCAGATGAATTTTGTCTTTTAGGCAAATCCCAATCTACCGCAGCTTGCCATACATGAGCAGAACTATCTCCACTTGATGTAAGGACCAAATCTTTGGTTGGATGGAAACGTACAGAGTTAACAGATCCAGAATGACCTATAAATTAAATGAGAAATATTTTGTGTGTAATATATATTTTGTAGAATGATAATAAAAAAAAAATAAAATAAAAAGAAAAACAAACCAATATACTGTAGTAAACAACGTCCACTGTCCACGGCCCACACTCTAGCAGTATAATCAGCAGAAGCTGTAGCAATAATTTGACCTGATCTTCCAACAGAAACTTCCCAAATACCATCTCTATGTCCAGAATATTCCCTTTGCATACTACATGTCATAGTTGGTGTTTTAAAACTAGAGACTATTTTACTAGTCTGTGCTTTTAACTTATTAGAAGTTGTTTTTGTTTTTGGTGCTGCCATAGCTGCAAATATGATATATTTTAATATAAATGAAAGAGAAAATATAATTTTTATTAAACATTTTTATTAAACAAGTCCGAATTTGTAATAATAAATACTCTTACATTTTTGTTTGGAAAGACTTTTTGTATCTGGAAAGTCTGCAACATCTCCAAGATGTAAGCTGCGTTCTCCATAACATTCTCTTTCAAGCCTCTCATTAAGAATATCTATTTTCTCTTGTACTAGTTTAAAATTCATTAAAAATTATTTTTTTGATATTAAATTCTATAAATAATGGCTGAAAGCTTTATTAAGAATATTAATGAATACATACATCCTAAATTTTCTGTGTATAGAACTTCAAACTCTTTTTCTATTTGTTGAAATAATTCAAAAAGTCGACATCGTAAAGTTGGTGGTAGTACACTGTCATCAGGGTCTGTACGAAAAGCTGCATAATGAAGTACAGTCGGTTGCAATGGAGTAGATCCACTTTGTGATTGCAACTCTGTATCTGTACTACTTTGTACTCTTGGAATAGAAATGCGCTTGATTTTCCCAGAACTCTTATTTCCACTGGTTATAGATGGTTCCCCAGGCATTTTTGATTCTTAAAAATCAAGAATGATATACCTGTACTATCCTGTTTCAATATTATCAAATAATTAAATAAATAACTAAATTTTAAATTTATAACACGATAAAATTATAATAAAATTAAATTACAGCAACAAAAATACTTGTTTAAAACATATATAAAGAGTGAGCAATTGTATCACTGTACATTTAAATAGAATAATTCTCAATACTAGACATACTAACCACTTAGCTAATACTCACGTACATTTTAAACATTTCGGAATTTATTGAAACTAATTGTAATACTGAGTTTTGATAATTGAAACAAGTCTTATTCTAATCTTATGTTTAAATTTACAATAATTTTTAAAGTAATATTCATAATATCCAGATGGTTAACTGGGTTTCTCTTACCATAGGACTCTACTTCGCAGTTGATGGTTCGTCGGTACCTGTTTGACAATTTAAATTATAACGTCTAAACTAAAACATTTGGAAGTTACTACCAAATCTAATAAAAATATAGAAAGGCAATTTACACATGACATAAAACAAAATCGAGTGGCAAGTTCTGAATTGATTTCGAACGTCATACCATATATGCATGTAGTATACGGTCAATATACGTACATAGAACAAGTTTAAACAGAATAAAAACACGACTAATAAAAAGGAATTTATAAAAATTAAAAAATAGAATGATAATTGTACATAAGTATAATGTTATAAATTCAACTGCCAAGTTTAAACTATCGGAAAAGCCGTGTATTATTATTATATTATTAATAATATTTTCGACTTCTATAATATATATTATTTAATTGTAAAAATTTAAAAAAAATGTAAAATGTAAAACATTTTGAAAACTGGTACAAAGATACACTGAAATAGTATTCTAATTTTTTATTATTTTGTATTGGAATTGTAACTCTACATCTTGTATCGTGTATGATCAAAATAAAATCACAAAACTTTGAAACAGTAGAAATTTTTTAATCTTATTTTTATAAAAAAATTTATGTTCTTAGTACATCATATAGTATTAAATTTTATTGCATTACACTCTTTTTTGTATTAATACAGATAAAACATCAGGTTAGAGGATTTGATATTTGCATGTACAATGTACTTTTTGATATTGATTTATAATTTATATTGTAAAATTTATTGTATCTTGTGATGTAATATAATTGAATTGACTTTTTAATATATTTTATTGTAAATAATTGTATCGAATAAATTAATTCTTAATATTTTTCTTTAATGTATTCTTTTTTTTCATTCAAGGTTATATAGTAACTTTCTTTGAGGTTATACGTCATTTTTTTTATCGAGATTATTTTTACACGATTATATGTACGAGTATATTAAACTTGCTAATGACACATATTTTTTAAATGTTTTAATACTTTGATATATGTAATAAACATATTCACAATTTTGAATTTTAAGTGATGTGATTATAAATTTAATGAATTGTAAGAAATATGAATTGTATTCTATCATAGTCATAAGCTTTTGAAATATTATAAATTATTCAAATTGAATTTTTTTTTTCAATTTAAATTTTCAATATATTGTCTGATAATATTTATAATATTTATAAAACTATGAACAAAAAGAAAAACCAAGAAACTTTGGAGAAGGAACAGCTTCAATTGCTCAGCAAAACGGTAAATATACTTAATATAATTATTTTGTTTAACAAATAAATATAATTAAAGAATATTATACAATAGAAGTATTTAGAAAATATTTAATTTTATAGTATAAATACTCTATAAATAACATTTTTGTTAGGAGCTGATAGAAAAAATAATAAAATTGGAAGAAGAAAATAAACAACTGAAAGCAGTAAATGAAAAATCAAAGAATAAAAATACTATTCGTAAATTACAAAAACCATTTGACTTTTCAAAGTATATAAACATATATATAGATAAATAAAATAAAATAAATAATTTTTACATAAACTTTACTCAAATTTTAGATGCAGTAAGAGGCATATTCTTTTGAAATTTTACTATCTTGGATGGGATTATAATGGTTTTGTTGTACAAGAGAGCATTGATAATACAATTGAGGAGCACTTATTTGAGGCATTAATAAAAAGTTGTTGTATAGAATCGCGTGAAACATCAAATTACCATAGATGTGGAAGAACAGATAAAGGTGTCAGTTCATTTTCACAAGTGATTTCCATAGATTTAAGGAGTAAATTAAATCCAGAAGATCAATATAAATTAGAAGATGAACTTCCATACTGCAAAATATTAAATAGATTACTTCCTTCTAATATAAGATGTATTGCGTGGTGTCCAATACCTAGTGATTTTTCAGCAAGATTTAACTGTAAATTTCGAACATACAAGTACTTTTTCCCAAGAGGAAAGTTAGACATAAATTTAATGGATAAAGCTGTTAAATATACTATAGGAGAGCATGATTTTCGAAATATTTGTAAAATGGATGTTGCCAATGGTGTTATTAACTATCTAAGAAAAGTTATCAATGCAGAAGTATGTATGTATCGTCGAGATTTTAGAAATGTTTCAGGTAATTATGGCACCTAAATCATATGTAATTACTTTTAATGTTCATGAAGTTCAATATTGTTTAAGATTATTATGTTTATTTATTGTTAATGACATACATGTCATTTTGAAATTTTTATTTAAAATTAGTTCTTCTAAAATTTGGTCTCATAAGATCTTTTAAAAATTTATGTTCGTTTACGAAATTGCAAAAGTTATATGTAATATATTTATTTATAGGATATGATGTGTGCCAATTAATTATAACAAGTCAAGCATTTTTATGGCATCAAATTCGGTGTTTAATGGGTGTTTTGTTCCTTATTGGTCAAGGAAAGGAAGAGCCTGAGATTATTTTAGAGCTTTTGAATATTGAAAAATATCCTAAGAAACCACAATATAATTTAGCTCATGAAATACCATTAAACCTTTGGTATTGTGAGTATGATACTAAGGAATGGTACATTGATAAAAATGAATTAATAAATACAATAAAATTTCTACAAAAGGATTGGACTTTGAATACGATAAAGTATATATAATTTTAATAAACTGTAATTTTAATTTGTTAATAATATATGACCTTATAAACAATTATATTGCCAATTCAAGCTTTTTTATATAAAAAATAATATAATTTCAGGTCAGTCATGATTGAAAATATGTTATCAGATTTGGAAGATTCAATAGACTGTAAAGATATATTTTTTCAAAGCGATTGTTTATTACTTGGTATACAACCTAGAATGTATCAACGATTAATGAAACGACCCACTTGTGGTTAGTATTCGAATAATTTTTCTATTTTCAATGTTTCCAGAAGAAATAATTATATTAAATGTACAATTTTTCTTGTAGAGAGTTTGGAAAGTAAAATAAAACACTACGAAAGTAAGAAAAAGAAGAAAGAGAAGCCAGAAAAGAACGATGATAAATAAATGTATCAATTTGTTTAACAATAAAATATTTTAATTTTGTTAACTTATACGTACTTTATGACACATAATGGCCTTGTTATATTCCTAGCCTTGTTTGATCCTGTCTCATTTCCTTCTAACACACGCATTAAACGCACTAAAGACACTAAAAACATACACGAAGCATAAGTTCAATGGTGCAACGTCCTTGCATACCAAGTTATTTTAATACTGGCAGCACACTTTTCATTCAAAGTACATTAAAATGGCGACAAAAAATTGTACATCAACTTTTAAGGGATGTAAAAATAGATGTAGGTTATTGTCCTACGTTCCTAGATCCAAATCCATGATCAAATTCAGCGATTTGAGTTGCGAAAAATGCGCGTATTTCACAAAATTGTTCAATTTCGTAATATTTTTTGGAGGAAAGTCCATTTTCAAGGAAAATTAATTCATAGTAATATGAAATTGGCAATTGTCTTTCAAAACGAGCTCAAATGAATTGATGTAACGATTTTCTTTTCTGAAATTATAACAATTCAAAATTACTTATTAGTTTACGTGGAAATGATTGATTAATGACGTTGATCTAACTAATTAATTAATGAAAAGAAACACAAGATAAAAATAATCGTAGCTGTAACATCATGTAAAAATTAGCATTTTTTAAATAGTTTCATATTATTACATTCCATGTACACAGTAGAATTATATTTATTTAATTACTGCTCGATTAATTAAACTCCTAAATTTATTCTATTTATGCACGTGAATTTCTATTAATAAAATAGAAAATTTTGGCTAAAATCCAGTTAAAAAATACTCTAGTTCACGAATCTAAACAAATACAGTTTTATTAAAATTATTTTACGTATTAATACATTTCATTAAATCGTAAATAGAAAGTGATCTTCTATTTCTTCTTATATGGGAAATCAAAAGAATTGGAAACAAAATTTATTGTGAAATTGATCGCATCGGTCTGACAGCAGCTTTAGCTTTGTTTTGGTCTCTGGTTCGATCCATAGGACCGGAGGAACATGCGCTTTCGTGTCTTCCGATTTCATGCTTGCTTCATACTTCATACTTGATGCACTTCTCGGCATTATTCCTTTCAAGTTTGCGTTTTGTTGCTTTCGTGCTGCTTATTTCTATCATGGTTGTGAACAACAGAACGTGGGAGGCTAATGAAAGAGTCTCGTAATTGATTCTAAAATGATTAGTTGATCCACTAAAATTAATTTGATGAATGGTAGTTTGAATAAACTACCGAAAACTGATATCTAGAAAGGTATGTATTTCATTCCATATTATATTTACGAAATTGCAAATATAAGATTCTACATTCATTTGATTTTTTTATTTAATTAACTTATAAAATTGTCTCCGAAAGTATCTTTCATGAACTCGAATTCTTTTTAAAATTAATAATTTTATTTGAATTTTAAAAATGTTACTTGCCTATTCGATATAGATGCTGTTAAACAAACAAGTGGACCGCGTATACGTCGAGATCTTTTTTATTATTTGTATATCGAGTGTGATAAAATGCTCTAGCGTACCATGTACGTTCAACACCATGTGTATGTGTTGGATTCAAGACGACGAAGATTTCACGAAGATGGACATCAACTGCATTGGAATACCGTTTGCCAGATTTCCAGGTAGATGGACTGGAACTTTGATTGTAAAATGGATTATCAACAAAAATTTTTGTAACAAAAGTTACATTGTACAGAAATGATTATGATTGTCATTTAATGATAATTTTTTTTTCTTTAAATAAAGATGTTTCTCAGATTTATCTTCATCTTCTAAAGTAAAACTCTTTACTCTGCTTTATTTTCTAATACTGACTCTTAAAATGAATATTTTACATTATCAACGCCATTCTTTACTACAGTTTTATAAATTAAAAATGTATTTAATAACAGATGTCTCTGTGAGTTATGTGGCTCAGTTGGATGTAGTTGGATCCGGAATACAAACATTGGATAACGATGCGCTTACGAGTATAGTTGGTGTTGAAGCTTTAGGATTAATGAGCAATCGGTTGTCTAACATCGGCGATAAATCTTTTTCGTAAGTCAAAACATCTTTTGAGACTTCTTGTAATCAGCTTTCAAATAAATCAATGAAATAAAAATTTGTAAATTTATCTTCAAAATATTTAGTACTTCATTTAAGAGAATATATGTTATTAGAGGTATTGCGGATAGTTTACGATCGCTAGATCTCAGCTACAATGCCTTGGAAGATGTACCGTTTAAAGTTTTTCGTGACCTGAAGAAATTGAACTGGCTCAACATGCATAGGTAAATGTATAGAAAATTTGATAAACGTTTTAATTAATTCGATACAAAAAAAAAATCTATTAATCTGTCGATTCATGAATAATGTTATATTTATTGTTTAATAGAAACTAAATTTATTAGTGTGGTATCATCTCAGAGAAATTAATTTTTATCACACTACAGTTTTTATAAAAATTAAAAACGATAAGTTAAAACTTAAGCAATTACAAATTTAATGTTAGAAAATTGAGAAATAGAGTGACGAATCTGTGAAATTTAATATACGAAAATTAATTAATAAAATCAATTTTATTTTTAGTAATCATTTGACATCGCTGGATGGTGACTGGGGATACGTGAAGGATGAACTAACGAACGCCTTTTTCGGAGATAATTCAATCATCGAGATACCAAAAATATTCAGCACGTTCGAAAACCTAGCTTGGTTGAATCTTGACAATAACAATATCGAGGAACTTTCAGAAGATTGTCTGCCACCTAACATACACACACTAAGCTTGAACAGCAATCTTTTAAAATCTTTTCCATCCTCTCTAAAATCTTTGAAACATCTTACATGGTTGTATCTAAGAGGCAACGATTTCAAAAGCCTCGAGTTGCCCGATTTCCAAAGTTCGAATTTGGAATTGATCGATGTCAGTGAAAATTGCATCGAATGGATTACCACGTTAGGCTTGACCAATCGAACTTTGAAAATTAAAGACTTCAATTTGGACAGCAACAAGTTGACATCATTGACTGCCGAAATTTTCGGTCGTCTCGAGACTAAAAGGATTCATTTGTCCTCGAATTCGATTAAGAACGTCCACGATAATGCTTTCCGAGGGCTTGAGGATATGTTGGAGTATCTGAATCTGGAAAACAATGATCTTTCCAATGTTCCAGCCGCTGTTAGCCGATTGAGAAAGTTGTCGTACTTGTATCTTGCCAACAACGATATAAGAAACATATCTGGGGATGCATTTAACGAATTTGCGGATAATTTACGGGCGCTTTCATTGGCTACGAACAGTTTGGATGCGGTTCCAGTTGCGGCTTTGTCCAGGTAATTTCAGATTAAATTTTAAGATACAATTAAATAATTTTTAATTGGTTGAATATTTGACGTTTCGAGTTCATTGATTTTGTTTTGCGAGAGAAATTGATATAATTTTCATTCTAGTATCGCGAATCATTTTTGTTTTTATTTCATTATATACATATACATTTATACATGATAATTTCATTGAATAGGTGTCAGAGACTACTCCATCTTAATCTTGGCTATAACAAAATCTCCCATATTCAGCCGGGTGATTTCGAATGGGCAGAAGACCTTGAAATTCTCCTGCTTAGGAACAACGTCTTGACGAAATTGAAAGACGAAACCTTCAAAGGAGCAAGTAAGTTTCAGATTAGTTAATGAAATTGTTCTTTTAACTAGGCAATCTTTTATCAATATTCTGTTCTAGAAGATTGCTTTCATTAAATATAATTTTATTTTATAAAATTATGATTTATCTCGTGTCTTTTAAATTTTTTTCCATCCGCCATATGTATGTCATCAATCAGAATACGATTTTAAATAATTCAATAGAATTCGTTTCCTGGATAATCCAATTCTGATCGATGACTTTATCTTTTCAATTATATTTGATAATATTTCTCACTTGTAGCAGTTTCTTTTATTGAGATCCATGCTTTCAGGGAAGCTGAAAGAGCTCAGTTTGTCTTTCAATCACTTGACGGAGCTCGACGACGATTGCTTCATCGGTATCGAGGAGAGCCTCGACATTCTCGAATTGAGTTTCGCTTTTGCGACCGACGTGTTCCCTCAACGGGCACTCAGACCTCTTTCCAATCTGCTCTGGCTCGTTTTGGACAACAATAATTTTCAAACAATCGAGGCGACCGCGTTCTACTCCTTCCAACGATTGCGCTACATCAATCTGGAATCGAATCGGCTTCACTACTTACCCGAACGAATATTCCTGTCTAGCGTCCACCCGGAACTTCGGGATGTGAAACTCGGCTACAACTTTCTCGAAGCGATTCCAGACTTCAGTTTTCACAATTTGACTGAACTGAGATCGTTGGACCTGACTGGCAATAGAATAACGTTTCTTAATTCCGATTCTATCATGGATTGCCCGGAATTGGTGACGCTATCGTTGGCTTACAACCGAATCACTAAAATGGAGAAGAACGCATTTTACGGTTTACCTAGTTTGCGCTTCCTGCATCTGGAATTTAACAAGCTAACGATGCTGGATTTAGACGCGATTGCGGAGATCGGTGGCCCGGATTTCGCTCTCAACGTTTCGTACAACGCGATCTCCATTATAAATTCCGGAAGCTCGTCGAATAATTTGACTAGGCTGGATTTGAGCTTCAACAATATCAGTCATTTGCCGGCTGATACGTTCTATGGAACACCGGAATTGAAGAGTTTGGATTTGCAGAGTAATTTCATCACTGTTCTCGAGTCAGGTAAGGTAACATATTATGTCGTTATTTTATTTAGTCGATGTGGAGAACGCAGAATTTTCTGAGTAAAAATAAAAATTTCTTCCGTACGTAATTTAATTTTGCACGAAATTTTTATAACACTTTAATATTGTATTTTTGTATTATTTTATAATAATAATAACAATATTTGTATACACACATTTATTATATTTATTGTAATCTCATTTAATAAATTCTCGAACTCTTTTACAATGGTCTATTACTAAAATATTATTATTATTATATTTTAGCTTATTATCTCAATTTCATAATTATCTTTTAACAATCATCATCTGATAAAAAGTCACCGTGTAAATTTTTCCAGGCACGTTCACGCTGAGACGTTTAGAAACGCTGAATCTGCGTAACAATAAGATCGAAGGTTTACGAAAACAGTCTTTCCACGGTCTAGAACTTTTGCAACAATTAGATCTAAGTGGAAATCAGATCACTCAATTGTCTACCGAGCAATTCCGCAACCTGAAGAATCTGCGAATCTTGAATCTGTCTGGGAATAAGATAAGATCCTTACCCAGAGACGTTTTCGAAGGAACGAAGTTAGAGATTCTCGATCTGAGCAAGAATAAATTCACCGTGGTACCATCACCATCTTTCATCGAGGTTGGCTACACTTTGCGGGATCTTAATCTAGCGGACAATTTCGTGGATCATCTGGACTCGACTGCTTTTCCAACTTCGCAGCTGGTCTCGTTAAATTTGGCGCACAACAGGCTGACCATTCTACCAGATAACTCGTTTGTCTCACTGGGAAAGCTTTTAAGCTTGAACGTGTCTCAGAATGTTCTTCAGGCGAATTTCAAAGAGTTGTTTCACTATTTGCCTGGACTGAGACAGTTGTTTTTAGCCAGCTGCGGTCTCAGAGATATACCTCTCCTTCCTCTGACCAATTTAAACGTTCTAGATCTGTCTTTCAATCATATTGACTCGACGTCTGATAAGCAATTCCAGTATTTGAAAGGTCTGAAGATCCTGTGGTTGATGAACGACTCGTTGACGTCTATGCCTAATATGAAATTAAATCTACTGAGGGAACTTGACGTGTCTGGTAATCCAATTGTGGTGAGTGTATTAGTTAATTGAATTTCCAAAGATTTCCAAATATTGCCGTCAAAAGAGGCTTGCTAATGAAAATTAAAAATCCAGGAGCTGACGAAGGAGAGTTTCCTTGGCTACCCAAGGCTAGAGGAATTAAACCTAAGAAACCTAAACAAGACCAGATCTGTGGACAAAGATTCTCTTCGCGTTTTGAAATACCTGAAACATCTTCGAATTCAAACGTGGCCTGAGGCAGACGGTTTCCACCTTCGACATCTGTTAACTGGCTTGCCATTGAAAACTGTAGAGATTCAAGTAACAGAACATTTGTTGAAAGATCAGATACAAAACGCTTTCACAAAACAGTTGAGGGAATTGACTATTTCCGGAAGTGATCTTGAGGCGATCTCGTCGGAGGCGTTCTCCACTATCGAAGGCGGTGAATTGGTATTAAGAATCAGGGACACTCGAGTTCGAAGACTGCAGTCGGACATATTTCTCTCTTTGACGAAGAGACTGTCTCAATTGACTTTGGACTTGAGGAACAATCATATCAACGAGCTCAGTCCTTCGGTTATTTACGGGAATCTCTCGTGGGAGAGCGTTGGGACTAACATGGTTGCTGGTGAATGAGATTTAAATTATTTAATATTTACGAGTATTATTGTCGTTGTGATAAATTTGATATTGTGTAAAGAAAGTGGTGGAATGAAATTTTAAAAAAAGACTCGAAAATACGGTGACTCTTATTAATAATCCATGAGTTATTGCTCTGTATAATAGTGTTAATCGACTAATTGTTTCTTAATACATTAAAATGTTTATTATGATTAGTAGAAACATAAATATCACTTACTTGGTTCTCTGCGTGAGAAACCAAAAAAAATTATTTATATTATTTACATTTTTATAATTACTTATATTATTACTATCATTTATATTAATTCCATATATTTGATATTGACAACAGCCCGCAGTTTATTAATAAGAGTCACTGTTTAAAAAATATGTGTCTCGTTGAAATGAACACATGATACAAATATAATGAAAGAAATATGATTAGAATCTCCTTACTCAAACTCACGTAGTTATTTTCTCGCTGTTCTTCAGGAGGTCTGCAAGTATCAGGAAATCCTCTCGAGTGCGACTGCGAGATCGCTTGGCTCAGTTTATGGTTGCGAAGGTGGCTTCGAGAATCTCGTCAGATCCACACCGCTTCTCAGTCAGACGCGCGACAATTAAGAACGATTGCTGGAAGAGCTGTTTGTACCGAGACCACACCATCTTACTCGTCTGATAAAGTTTTACTAACTCTAGGAACCCCTCATACTGCCTGCCAAGCCTCTGCTCTTAGCTCTGGCAACTACGAGAGGCTGGCTACCACTTGGCTGGCTATAGTCGACATCATTCTCCTTACGATAGTCGCGCCTACTGACTCGTTTATTTTGTACTGAAACGAAGACGTTAGTATTGTTCTAGCATTTTTTTTTTTTTTTTCAAGTACCTTTTACCTTTTATTTGAACATATAGATACTTGAAGTTGGGAATTGACTTTACTAATTGAATTTGGGAATTCCTTTCGTAGGATTTAAGAGGTTTTCGAGTGATTTAAAGCTGTTGCTTTCGACGATAAACAAAGGAGAACGTTGAATTTATATTTACGAAGGTATGTAAATATGTTACTTGTAAATCATTTGACTTGATTCAATAGCTGAGATAATTACTACTCGGATAGTAATAATAAAGTATGCGCACAAATGATGTTACCTTTACTAGTGGTAAGTTTAATACTAGCCGTTTGTTTAACGTGTTATTATTTACATTTGGGAAATAAAGAATTTTTATAGCAAGACTTTACAGATGGACGAATTGAAATTCCTCAAACACGAAATCATCACTGATTCTTTTTACTTGTTTTACTCGTTTTACTTTTGATGATTAATACATACTTTGATTTAAGGTAAATTTATTGTTCTGTTGTTCACGCGAAATTTGAAGAAAGCAGGGATGAGCTTAAAACCATGAGATAAAAACCGACACGAACAACAAATTATGATCTTTTATGTAAAGTTACAAAATAAAACGAAGAACTACTAGTTAATGGTACGTACAATTTACTTTCGTCTGCTGTTATTCTTACAAGCGAAATATTCTTTTCTCGGAGAAAATTTCGTTTCTTTTTATTTACAAAACGTATCTGTCACAGTAGCGTGTGTATTTATACAAATGTAAGAAATACGTAGACAGATGGAATCGATAGGGGATTAAGAGGAATTTAAGGAATTTAAGTAAAAGTTTCAGAGGGGAGAGGAGAGGAAAATTGGAATAAGGGGAAGAAATAAAAAGAGATTTCTGGATAACGGAATTTCTCGTTGATTAACCATCGTCGTATTTCTTCCTTTCGACGAATAACGAATCCTTTCTTTCTCTCTCTTTTTTTTTTTTTTAATTGTCGTCACGTAACTGTTTTAATTAAAAATATTCTTAAATAGTTAATATCTTTGTCTCTTTCGATTCTTTTCTTTTTTCTTTACACGGGCGGTGCCTGTGTGTGTTGTACACATCCGTCCACATTTTCAGGCCAATCGCAAACATTTTCGTTTGGATTGAATACCAGATTTACCGGGCAGGGCATGTGATGCTTTCTCTCGCCCTCGCACATATAGTACATAGTACAGTCGTTCTTATCAGGATGGTAAGATATATGGTTGTCTTCTTCATCACAGCTCACTTCGTTCGCTGTAATTATCACATTAACATATTATTTAGTTGGAATTGGTTAATAATTTTTAATTAATAGATTAACATATTGTTTTATCATTCAGTAGATTAATACATTATATTTGTTATATATTTAGTTAGAATAATTTTACATTAGATTGAAAGTTATTCCACAAAATAATTGTAAGATGTTCTCCTTCTTTTTTGTCGTATCCAAGAATACTTTTTCTCGCATATGTTAATGACTTTTTGATGTCTCTATATTACTTATATTAACTAAAATACTCACGATCTTTGATGGCGTATCTTCCATTTTTCCCACTCTCATAAGGACCGTCGTATTCCAATTTCACTTTATAATCCCTCAGCTCTTTCATCATCGCTTTGATCAGTGGATACTTGCCAGCCCCGCAACTTCCTCTGAAGTCATCCATGTCCACCGACCAGATCATTATACCTCCAAAGCCTTCTTCTTTGAGCCATTGCATCTAGGGCAATGCAATATTTAATATTGCATTATTATATTCATTAAATTAATACCATGCTCTAACACTCCATATTATTTTGTACGCATCAACTGATTAACAGTTGCATTCTTTGAATAATTCGAGAATATATATACAAATACACAATTTAAAAAAAAAAATTTATGAAATTTATGAAAATAGATTTATTTTTTATAATATTAAATTCCCTATAAACCTATGAAAGTTCATAATTTAATTCGTTTAATTGACTATTCAATTCGTTTTTTAAGATACCAAATGCTATTACCTTATTTATAAGACTTCTTTCATCGTCGAATCCAACCCATTGATCGTCTCTGTACGCAAAGGGAACTTGCTGCTCATTGTCCCACACTAACGTAGTGTTGTCTTCATTCAGGAAGCCGCAGATCTATACAGTCGTACATTGTTAGTACGATGCGTTGAATAGTATAATAGTTAATATCTACCTCGTAGTACGAGAGGAATCCCGATTCGTTGGTGAAATTTCCGGCTATTCCACCTCCAGAAGCTGGAGCTCCGATGTCAAATTTATCTTTGTCCACTAACGTGAACGACCTGCCATAAGTTGGCATACCGATCATTAACTTCTCCTTTGGTGCACCTTGTTTCACCCATTCTCTCGCACTGTAATCCTATGTAATTTATTCACACATGTAATTTTAAGTACGATTTGACACGTTCGTATTTGGTATTTTAATTAATCTATTAATTATTGCATTAATAATACGTATTTGGAAAATGTATAGGAGAAAGTAACATTTATTAACATTCTCAATACCTACCACTGTCAATTTCTTCTGATAACTGGTAGCACTTTCCAGAGGAAACAGAGGACTGTTGTGGCCGACTTGTCTCTCCCACTGACCGTGGAAATCGTACGTCATCACGTTAATGAAGTCCAGGTATTTAGATATCTCTGGCACGTCGTACCTAAAAATTGATCGATAACAAAAGAGTCAAAGAGGAAAGAAAGATACAAACTCGAATTTTCTACAGTAAAGAGTGAAATTATACACGTCAGGGAAACACTGAAGTAGTAAGAGCTTACCCTGCAGCGATAGCCTCGAAACTCGCTGGCACCGCGGCTGACAAAATTAATTTCGGTTGTCCAGAACTATTTGCCTCACCCTCGAATGCCAGTCGAAGTTCCTTCAAAAGGTTCACGTAGGCTGCTCGATCGTCACCACCTCTAATATGTTCAATTTTTATTAGAATTTCTTATATTTAACATATTTAGTTAATATTTAGTTAATTTGTAACATATTTAGTTAATATTTAGTTTTAGAAAATGAAAAAAATGACATAAAATTAAGTAAAATCGTCAAACGTGAAAAAAAACGAGAAAACAAAAACGACTTTTCGAAATTTACCGTGGATATTCCCAATCGACATCCAGACCGTCGAATTTGTACTCTCGTAGGAATTCGATGGCTTCGTAAACGAATTGATTCATGCGGAATGTATTGCTAGTCAGTTCCTTGAACGGTGTTGATCCGAACGCCCAACCACCGATCGCCAGTAATATCTGAAAAATCATTATTCCCGAGTTGATCGCACTGTTATTGAATATCATTCTCGAAATAATAATCACCAAATTTTTGAGCGTACATCGTTAAGAGAAATTTTTTTTAAATATCGTATGCATTCCAATCTACACGTATGTATGTATAATCTCTGACCTTAATGTCGGGATTCTTATTACGCAGAGCGATCAATCGTTCGTACATCTCCGTGTCCTTCTCGCTTTCCTCCGCGAGTAGGAAATTCTTCAGAGTCGCGAACGCGTAGACGATGTGCGTGCAAAGCGTTGGATCGATGTCCTCTGGCACGAATTTCCCAGATCCGGGTCTTCTGTGCGACCAATTCGTTAGGTAGCACATCGATTGAGCTGCCCTTTCTGCGAGCGACAAATAAATCATAGTCATCACAGTTAAAACAAATTGAAAAGATGGAGCGTACCATTGGTAGGAGGATTAATGACGAGTTGCGTTGTCGGTTTTTGAAGTTTCTTCGCCTTGTTGATCACGTCCGAGACCAATATCTTGTAAGGTTCGGGTCTCTTCAGAATGCTCTCGGACACGGTGCTAGCCACGGCGGTCCAGTCGACGTCCTTGGCGCTTGAACCTCTCGATATTCCGAACAATTCCTCCCTCATCGCCCCGACCAAGGGGTACTTGACATTTCCACCGCAAACCGTGCCGTTGAAATCATCCATATCGATTGTCCACACCATGGCCCCGCCGTAACCTTTGCTCTTCAGCCAGTCCATTTTAATCCGGATGGACTTCTCGTCGTCGAAGCCCACCCACTGGTCGTTCTGAACCATGTACGGCACCTTCATCTCGTCGTCCCAGATGTAAATCGCACCGTTTCGCAACATCTCGCAGATCTGTAGGAAATGGGAGGAAAAGACACTCGAGTTTTTAGTGTCTAGTGAAAAATTGAATCTATCGATTCAAGAAATTGAATCTATCGATTTGTAAGAAATTTGGAAGACTCCTTGACTTATCTATCAAAAATTGAATCCTCTATATAGACAGGGGGAAAAATACTTAATTTTTGAATAATTTAACTTTCAAATTTCAGCCGTGAATAACGATTGAAATTATACGTCCCTCTCTAAAACCACCGTCCCTTGGAATCGTACAACCTATCAATCACCGAGCCCACTTATCGTGGCAGTTAAATTGCTAATAAATAACAGTCCTTTAACCACTTTCAAACCGATACTAATCGTTTCCCAACCGCGAGAAACGCGGAAAGAACATTCAATCTGTTTAACGACCTGCTGAAACGAAAAAGAAAAAGAAGCAAAGAAAGAAAATTCAATTTACAAGCAAAACGGCACGTTTGGTGAAACAAGGCTCGCGGATTGGAGGCGAGAGATCGCGAGTACGTACCTCGTAATAGGCAAGAAAGCCGGATTCCTTGGTGTATTCGCCGGCCTTTCCACCGCCGCTGGCAGGTGCGTGAACACGGAAATTGGAGAGGTTCGTGAGAGTGAACGATCGTCCGTAGGTCGGCATACCGATGATCAGTTTCTCCTTAGGGGCGCCCAAACGAACCCACATGGACGCTGCGTTGTCCACGCTCAACTGTTTCTGCCATTCGGAGTCCAACGAAGAGGGGTACAAAGGTGCGTTGTGGCCCGTCTCTCGCTCCCATTTCCCGTGGAAGTCGTACGCCATCAAATTGATGAAGTCCAGATAACTGAAAAGATGTGGTAACTCTTGTTAATTTGTCGATAATAGAGAGAGAAGGGCAGTTTTTGAATAAATTTGCAAAAAATATACAATCGTACGTGGTTAATTTACCTAGCAACTGCTGGCACATCGTATCCACTCTTAACGTTGTCAGGACCAACCGGCACAGCAGCTGTTAAAAGAAGCCTTGGTATCTTCTTCTCCTGAGCTTCAGCTTCGAACGCTTCTCGAAGCTCTACGAATGTAAATTAATTACTGACACGATCAAATAATTCGCAATGTAATTATTTGCTAGCATTGGGTCGTTTCTTGTCATTCATTCGAACATTGAAACTTGAAACGAACGTGTTGCACAATTCTTCAAGTGAAAATATGAAATACACCAGTGCATAAAATTGCATTGCTCGTTTCTCTATTGTTGTGTTTTTACCTTTCAACAGAAGCACGTAGTTCTTCTTGTCGTCTCCTCCTTTTGGATACTCCCAGTCGATATCGAGGCCATCGAAATTTCGATTTCGCAGGTACGAAATGGCACTGTAGATGTAAGTCTGCCTCGCGTACCTCGTCGTCGACACGTCTTTGAACTTTTGAGTGCCGAACGACCAACCACCTGATCGAAAACGATCGCACGCAATCTTAGTCTCTTCACCCGTGACAAATTGTATAAGAAGGAAGTTCTAGGTATTCATCTCGAATTAAGAATTCCATCATTTTCGATCGTTTTTCAGCGTATCTCTCACGGTAATTATACTCACCGATCGCAAGTAAAATCTTCAAAGAGGGATTAGCTTTCTTCAGGTTGACCACTCGTTCGTACAGTCCGATTTTCCCATCTTTCGTTTCGTCGTTCGACTCGAAGCTGGTCAGCTTGTTCTTCTTCAGCCAACCGAACGCGAATATGATGTGCGTGCACAAGTCCGGCTGTATGTCCTCCGGTAGGAATTTCCCAATTTTCGTCCGGTATTGAGACCAGTTAGTATAGTAACATACAAGCTGCACAAATCGAAATTGTATAACGATCGTTTTAGAAGGCCAAGTATTTATCGACGGAAGAGTGACGTGTTTTTCGTACGCACGAAACTGCATGAATCAGGATTCTTAGCATAGAATTCTTTTGTACCATTGGTATATGTGACAATTGATTAGCATACCTACCTTGTAGTCCTCCGATTTACCAGTCTGAATTTCATTCTTCTTGTTCTTGTTAGAGATACGATTTCGCGTAACCTTGAATCTGTTCACGCTGGCCGAGACTTCCTGATCGCTCGAGATCGATGGGGCGGAGGTTGCTGGTCTGCGAAATCTCTTCCTTGTACCTGTGTGTTTCACGCATTCTCTCTATATACTGACGCAATTGACCTCTGTTTCTTTTAGTGAAAACAGCAAGCAAACAAGACATTTACTCTGCAGTTATTCGTTTCGAATTTCACTTCAAAGTTTTTCTTAAATTTTTAACAACAGATCGATATGTCAGACAAGTGGCTAATCTTGGAAAAAAGATTACACTCTTTCGTGATATTAATGCCAGTTTGCATAACTCTGATCACTCTGAGAATATACGGGCCATTTTTATGTAATCGCTCGACGTTTGTAACGAAGAAACGAAAATGGAGTTTGACGCCTTTCGCTCGTTACAGTCTTCTGCTTCCGTAACTTTATCTTTCGAAGAAGAATGATTGTAAAAAAGAATTTCAACCCGAATGATGAAGTAATACAAAACTGATGCGCTTTGTCGCGTTAAAGATCGATTAATCGCATGAAAAAGTTATTAGCAAAACGAATATTGAATAACCAAATTTTCCACAGCGAGACCAATTTCTCGAAAAATTTCATTACTGCGTTTTTTAATTAAAAATTAAAGATCTCAAGTCTGAACGAAATACGAAAAAAGATTCTCATCCGACCAAGTTTTAGACTTTGAATGCCGTCTTAAAACACTACGCGTAAATGATTTTCTTCGTTTCGCTAAACTGAGCGAGAGATCGAAATGTAAATATTGAGATGTACTAAAGATCCGAGGACTGTAGGGGGAGCTGAGAAAGGCAAACAGAGAAAAAGATCCGTATCGTTGGAAAGCTAGCGAACGATTACCTTCTGCATTATCGAGAGTCCCGAGAATTACGATCAAGCAGACGAACAGCAGCCAACAGGTCGTTCTGCTAGTCGACACCTGGAAAGAAAGTGAAACGTGTTACCGATCGGTGGAACCTGTCGTTGCTATTACGTTTTTAAAGGTTTGACCGGGAAGCGAACGCGAGACGTATCGAAATATTTTTTTCACCGATCTTGATCCACAGGTCCATTCAGTTCGCTTCTTCGCGTTCGTTCAGGTCGATAAACTAACAAAAATGCGGCCACCGTTGAGGAAATCGTTCATATTCATAAGTGTAACCGACCACCGATCACCTGACCTAGTTTCTGCGTTTTGTACTTTTTTTTTCTCCTTTTTTTTTTCTTTTTTTTATGAAAAGAGAAATATACTAGACAAAGAGAAGTTTAGATCGCGGCTGTTCAACGTAAGTTGAAGCGAGTTATTCGCATTATTATTCAGCAATGTGGAGGACTTCCAACGAGTGGAAAATTATTCAGTGTTTAATGACGTGGAGGTCTCAATGCGTAGAATATTATTCAGTGATATATTTAGTGAGGTAGATACTTTCAGTCGTTAAAATCCTGGATCGTAAACTACTATTATTGCTACGCTGTGGATTAGGTAGGATTTTAAAGAGAAGAATTGGAACTTTGTTGAGAAACTTCGAATTAGCTTGATTAATAGGAAAAAGTCCGAGGAATTAGAATTGTATTCTTTAATTTTGCTTTCCTGCGTTCAACACGTAACACGCACGGTTGTTTCAAAGTCTTGTGCAATTTCTATCGGACAACAGCACTGCACATTAGATAATTCACTTATCTAATGATTTAGTATTTAGGATAAACGAAACAGCAAGTCAATACTGTGTATTTGAGAAATTTTTCTTACAGAATTGTTTATTACTTTTGAAGGAAGAAATTCTCGCGCGTGCGATGAAACATTAGTCACGACGAAAACCGGAGAAAGTCATTTGCGGTTTCTACGATCAATTACCAAGATCTTCGAGCATATTGAATTGAAAACTCAGAGTCGTAAACTTCCCTGTCCGAACGAAACGATTATGATAGCCTGCGTGAGAACTTAGAAGTTATTTTTTACCTGCTACGAGAAATGAATACTTCACGAAAAGTTGGTCATTAAATCATCCGAACGAACTCTAAAACTTTGTTATTGCTGTTTATTAAAAAGTCATTACATCTGATTTTTCCCCATCGCTTAAAAATCATCTTCTCCTTTTTAGAACATTAAAAAAAAGAAAAAAAATGATATTGCGACGCAAAATATCTCGCGTTCTAAAATATCTCCGTGAAACCGTTTCCAACTGTAACACCGGCTGTCTTGAATAGAGTTCTGGTCTCACAGAACTGTTCCAGAATTGTTTCGAGATAAGGGAAAATACTGGCAACTGATTAAAAATCCGATTGCATTCTCCGACGAGGGGAACGTTCATTCACAATATTTTCATTCTATTGTCACATACGTGGCAATTGCCCAGGCTTCGTTACGTTCGCAATTTATTCCGCGTTATACATTTTTATGTTCGTTACTCATGTTGCTTGGCTAATTAACACGATGCGCGTAGATTAAAGAACAAAACTAACGACGGATGCTTTCAAAACCGCTGTTTGTACGCGTTGTATTTGCATACAAGTGTTTTTCTTTTCCTCTTGGTTTCTCTTCATTCCCCCATGAAATCGTCGAGCTAGTTTTCTTTTCCGCGCTTGGGGATTAGAAAATCTTCCGTTTATGGAAGAATAAAACGAATAAATAGTTTTAATACAGTGGTGCTGGTAAACTGACGTGTATTTTCGATGATAAATGACGCATTTTGATATGTTTCTTTGATAACGTATGCCTGTAACGTATGTATTTTATAATGTACATTATGTAATTTAATGTATATATTAACTGTCGAATATTTACTGTATTATATTTAATAATATTTAATACAATTGTTGAATATAACAAATTAATGAATATTAATTGATGATCAATGATATTAATTCATGAATATTTTGAATCATTATGAAGTACTTCATAAAAAATATCAACAGATTTATAGAATAACATCAAGTCTCTCCTATACATACTTGGTCGTACGTATATTCTATTCTACTAAAGTAATCAGACTACGACGCAAAGTTTTGTTTTTTTTTAAATAGAACACAATAATTAAACACTTCTTATCAATGACTCATCTTCATATAAAAGCTCCTCGTATTGCTAGAAAATTCTTTCCACAAAATATCCTCTCATTGTATTCATAAAATTCTCGGATGATCATCCATAATCGTTACTGCTTAACGCTTCTTCGTTTTTTTATTATTTTTTACACGATATCAACGCGTGTGCAGTTAAACACTGAGACACAGCAGCTTCTGATTAGCGAAACGAAAGAAGAAAAAGGAGCCGGTCCCTCCAGTTTGTCGCAGTTGGCTGCACTGCCAGAGGAGGAGCCGACCATCCGTGAAAATTTCACCGGCGATCGCGGCGTTACAGATTTTCGAAAGCCAAGGAGAAGCAACGCGGCGTATCAGCTAGCTGTCGCGAGGTAACGACTCGATCGCCGATTCCCCACGATCAGAGAAATCGATTCTCAAGATTGCCTATTAAGGGGAGAACGTAATTATTCCGTCGATTATACAGTCGTGCTTCGATATCGGGCACGATATCGGCGTCGTTCTCCCTTTTCCTTTTGTCGTCCTCACCGCCGCTCTCTGCGGCTTTCTTCTCTTCTCTCTTCTCTCCCCTCTCTCCCTCTCGCCGCTCTGCCAGCGTTACATAAATCTCGTTGTTTTACGAAAATTTCGTAATTTTATCGTGCAACGTATCGAAGCATATACTCGGAGCACAGAGTTGAAGATTATCACTCGTAGCCGTTGTGGTCTCTATTGTTTTTTTTTTTTTTTTTTTTTTTAAGGGAGTTTCTGCGAGAGTGTCTGCACAGTATTGCATAGTCTACTTAGGGCTTAGTTATTTTTCGACGGAGATGATTGTTATTTGTTTATTTATTCATCACACACACACAGACACACACACACACACATATAAATATATACGTATATACATATGTACATATATGCGAACATACGTGTTTTATTATATTTTATAACATTGTTGCACCTATGATACATTGCCATATTTGTGAACATTGCCATATTTATTATCTATGAACGTGCAAATTTTAATTTGCGTATTGTAACAAGTATTCGTTGTTATTTTTTTATTATACATTGTTCATTTATTTTATTTTATACTATTTATTATTTATATTTATTTCACATTATTTATCATCATATTTTTCCCTATAATATATGTACTATTCCATAAGAAACATGAATAACTGTATTTTAATTAGTTTGCATTGTATTTTATTTCCTATGTAATGATATTTTCTTGAATAAATACGCAAGCCCAATTTTGTTATTCTTTATTTCACAGATTCGAGATAAAATCTTATCCTTTTTTCGACAAAGTTCCTCCCCTCGATGAATCGTGACATTTATTTCCTTCAATCTATCGGTATCTATTGTCTAATTAAACACTCGCGACATTTACTACTCGATACTTATCCACAGACAAAATTCGCATGAACACGATTTACACCCTGTATATAATAATAAAGGCGCGATTCAAAGTGAAATCAGAGCGTGCCTGTTTAATAATTGTTGCCGATAAAAATTTAAAGGCGGGTCGATTAAATTTTCGTTGGTAATCGAGTTTCCAACAGGCGATAATAGTCGACGATAATGCGTGTATATGTGTGTCAGTCATATTTCTCCGCTGGATCGTGACCGAGCACGAGTGAAACGACACGGAAATGAAGCGAGCAACGCAACACAGTGAATGTAATACTCCAGGTGGGAAAGAAAGGGACGACACGCGTAAAAAGCGATTTTTCTCTCTTCCGATCAATCGGTTTGTCGATGCGTGAAAAATCATAGCTTGCCGCGTAACCGCGTTCGCGAAGCCTCGTTCGTCTGTTGCGTCTCATTCTACTTATCAGACTAGAATAATCTCGCTCGACAATTTTTTTTAATTATCCCGTACCAGAGTATGAAAATTTACTCCCGATACGAATAGATTTATTATATTATATTATTTTTTATTTTATTTAGATTTATTATATTATATTATATTTTATTTTATTTAGATTTATTATATTATATTATATTATATTATATTTTATTTTATTTTATTTAGATTTATTATATTATATTATATTTTATTTTATTTAGATTTATTATATTATATTATTTTTTATTTTATTTTACTTTAGATTTATTATTATTATTATTTTTTATTTTATTTTATTTAGATTTATTATATTATATCCGATTTAAGTGGGTCGTAAGGCTCCGCCATAACTTGGAAGTTTCGAACCGACCAAAATCAATGGTCTAAGAAGAGGAAAGAAAGGTTTTTCTCGCGATGTCGGAACAAAAAGTAGCATAAAGTACTGTAAGAGACCGCGTTTAGCTTTCTTCATCGCGGTGTTCCCCATTCTCTGAAGCGTTTACCCTTTTCACCTCGTTTCTTGCTCCCGTTTCGTTTCATTTCGTTTCGTGGAAACTCCGCGAACGATTATCCACGAAACCGTGACGAGAAGCACAACTATGTTGCGCCGGTCTGGTAGTTGTAAATCATGTATTAAATTTAAATCGGTCACGAATGTGAACTTTCGTTTCTCTTTCTCCCTTTGCTTTTCAATTCACTTCACTGTAAATTTTTATTAATCTAAATTTTTAATTTGTTTCATCAAGATGAAAATTTTTGACCTTAATGCTGGGAATGATCAATTCATAATTTTCCACGGAAGAACGGTGTATTTTTAGAAACTTGAATAACTAATATAATATATTAATTAATATAATATATTAAATATAATATTATTAATTAATGTAATATATTAAAAGCTGTAGAAAGTGTTCTTTATTGTGTTATAAATCGTTCACTGTTCCTTGCGCTTTGATTTCTTTCCTACAGATTTTATACTTTAGTCACCGATAATAGTAGAGTGATAAATTACTTTGCCAGAGATCTATGCAAACAGATTTTTACGATTGAAAGAAAAAAATACTAAAAGTTCTACTACAGTCTACTGAAAAAAATAAAAAATTTTTCACCAGATTAAAAACGTATCGAACAATCTTTGTAGATATTTGCTTTATCTAACACACGTGTATGCAATTAAAATAAAACCGTTTGAACATGACCTCATTCTTTTATGGTCTTTGGATTATTTGAAATTTTATGAAAGCTCGAAAACGATCATTCTCATTCGAATCGTTTAGATATTACATCTAATTATAGCGTTCATCTGAAACGAATTTACTTAATTGAATGATTCCGTCTATCGCAGAGTCTTATCGCTGATAATAAATTTAGTGTAGTTTCTTTTCTCCTTTCTGTTTTTTTTTTTTTTATTAATAAATAGTTTGCAGATAAGATTAAAAAAAAGTTTCTATAATTACATCAAATTTATATCGCGAAAGTTATAATATTAATAAAAAATTAGGAACACATACCGGAGTAACTTTGATACTTGTTACCATAATTGTTAATAATTAATTAATTAATAAAAATTCAACTCCAAGACTCTGTGTGAAACTCGTTCGAGGTTTAGTATTTCTTGTACGATTTCAAAGCAGTGCGATTTTTATTTGAGAAATCAAGTGATTAATGAATATTCGATAGATAAGACAGGAAAGCGTATCTATCCTTGTCGCACAATGGTGCTGTTATTGTTTTACGAACAAGCTGCTATCATTTGTCGGATTGCGACTAGAAACTCGGAAATGTAACAGGAACATAGAATATGCATGGAGGTATCTCAACTCCTGTTAGACAAGGAGCGCTATATCGTCAGACGAGGACAGACGTACATCGCGTGACAGACAAGGAGCGCGATATTCTACGACAAGGACAGACATACTTTTCCTTCTAACCTATTGAATTTTCTCTAATTACTTGAATTTCAGGAACAATTCATGCACTTTTGCCATTAAAGAATACAGAATAAGCCTTAAGCAACATTCTTATACCACTTTTGACATGATTGTCCATTTATTTAATTGGTTATTAACGATTATTGCGACGAGTGTCTGGGCGTACGCGACGCATGTCTACGATTTTTCATTACTATCGAGCACTTGCATGATTGAAGCTCGTTATTTGGAATCGTAGAAGCTTCCTTAGACTCTGTACTCTCTATTTCATGTACAAAGATTATTGATTAATTATTTGTTAATCCAAATTATGCAAAAATTCATCTCGTCGGTTCTCCGTAGTAACATAGCACGGCGGATTGTCGTGCAATAATCATTAATAACTGTTAATTTAAGCAACGATTCGGATACAAAATTATATGTGAATGTCGTTTATAGTCTGGTTTCTCTTCCGCAATTCCAAAAGTGCATGATTTCAACCTAGAAATCGAATAATTGATAAATATTCGAGGAATTTGACAGAAAAGTACATGTATCCTTGTCACGTGACGTTGTTGTTCTTTTCTATACTCGAGTGCTGCCATCTACCGGTTTGGGATTGAAAACTTGGAAATGTAACAGGAACATAGGATATAAACAGAGGTATCTCGACTACTGTTAGACAAGAAACGCAATAGTGTGCAAAAAGGACAGATATACGTGACGTAAGCAGAGAAGGAGGGCACTATCAACCGACAAGGACAGACATATTTCTCTCTCTAATCTGTTGAATATTCGGTAATTACTCGATTATCAGAAACAATTCATGCACCTTTGGGATAAAAGAATAAAATGCAGCTCTCAAGCAACATTCCTATACAATTTTTCATACGATTTTTTGTTTAATTAATTAGTTACAAACGATTCTTTCAACAAGTGCCTGGGTCTACGCGTGATTGTAATATGCATGACTACGATTTTTCATTAGTAATGAGCTCTAGCGAGACTAAAGGTGGTTATTTGGAATCATAGAAGCTTCCTTAAACTCTGTACTCTCTGTTCCATGTACAAAGATCATTGATTAATTATTTGTTAATCCAAATTATGCGAAAATTCATCGCGTCAGTTTTCCATAGTAACGTAGCACGGCGAATTATCGTGCAGTGATCATTAATAACTGGTAATTTAAGCAACGATTCCGATACAAAACTATATGTGAATGTCGCTTGTAGTCTGGTTTTTCTTCCACGATTCCTAAAATGCATGATTTCAACCTAGAAATCGAGTAATTAATGAATATTCAATGCATTAGACAGAAAAGTACGTGTATCCTTGTCACGTGACGTTGCTGTTCTTTTCTATACTCGAGTGCTGCCATCTACCGGTTTGGGATTGAAAACTTGGAAATGTAACAGGAACATAGAATATAAACAGAGGTATCTCGACTACTGTTAGACAAGAAACGCAATAGTGTGCAAAAAGGACAGATATACGTGACGTAAGCAGAGAAGGAGGGCACTATCAACCGACAAGGACAGACATATTTCTCTCTCTAATCTGTTGAATATTCGCTAATTACTCGATTTTTAGGAACAATTTGTGCACCTTTGGGATAAAAGAATAAAGTGCAGATCTCAAGCAACATTCCTATACAGTTTTTGATACGATTTTTTGTTTAACTAATTAGTTATAAACAATTCTTTCAACAAGTTCCTGGGCCTACGCGTGACTGTAATATGCATGACTACGATTTTTCATTAATAATGAGCTTTAGCGAGATTAAAGCACGTTATTTGGAATCGTAGAAGCTTCCTTAGACTCTATACTCTCTATTCCATGTACAAAGATTATTAACTAACAATCTGTTAATCCAAATTATGCGAAAATTCATCGCGTCGGTTCTCCGGTATCGTCGGTAATAACGGACTGTCGGGCAATAATAATTAATAACTTTTAATTTAAACAAGAATGCCGATACAAAACTATACGTGAATGTCGCTTGTAGTCTGAACTTTGTTTCACGATTCCAAAAGTGCATGATTTTGTCCTAGAAATCGAGTAATTAATGAGTATAAAATAAATTAAACAAAGAGGTATATCCGTCCTTGTCGTTCGATAGTCCTTTCCTTCTCTGTTACGTCACGTGTATCTGTCCTTGTCTAACAGTATCGCGCTTCTTGTCTAACAGTAGTTGAGATACCTCTGGTTATATTCTATGTTCCTGTTACATTTCCAAGTTTTCAGTCCAAGTTTCCCCACTCCGCTAGATGGCAGCACTCGAGTATAGAAAAGAACAGCAACGTCACGTGACAAGGATACATATACTTTTCCGTCTAATTCATCGAATATTTATTAATTATTCGATTTCTAGAAGGAAATTATGTACTTTTGGGGTCGTGGAAGAAAAACCAGACTATAAACGACATTCACATATAGTTTTGTATCGGAATCGTTGCTTAAATTAACAGTTATTAATGATTATTGCACGACAGTCCGTCGTGTTACATTACTACGGAGAACCGACGCAATGAATTTTCGTATAATTTGGATTAACAAATAATTAATCAATAATCTTTGTAAATGGAATAAAGAATACAGAGTCTAAAGAAGCTTCTACAATTCCAAATAACAACCTTTAATCTTGCAAAAGCTCATTACTAATGAAAAATCGTAGTCATGCATATTACAGTCTCGCGTAGGTCCAGGCACTTGTTGAAAGAATCATTTATAACTAATTAGTTAAACAAAATATCGTATCAAAGACTGTATAGGAATGTTGCTTGAGATCTGCACTTTATTCTTTTATCCCAAAGGTGCACAAGTTGTTTCTAAAAATCGAGTAATTCGCGAATATTCAACAGATTAGAGAGAGAAATATGTCTATCCTTGTCTGTTGATAGTGCTCTCCTTCTCTGCTTACGTCACGTATGTCTGTCCTTTTTGCACAGTATTGCGCATCTTGTCTAACAGTAGTCGAGATACCTCTGTTTATATTCTATGTTCCTGTTACATTTCCAAGTTTTCAATCCCAAACCGGTAGATGGCAGCACTCGAGTATAGAAAAGAACAGCAACGTCACGTGACAAGGATACATGTACTTTTCCGTCTAATTCATCGAATATTTATTAATTACTCGATTTTTAGATTGAAATCATGCACTTTTAGAATCGTGGACTAAAATACAGATTACAAGCAAAATTCACGTATAGTTTTGTATCGGAATTGTTGCTTAAGTTATGAGTTATTAATTATTGTTTTACGACAATCCATTACTACGGAGGACTGATGCAATGATTTCTCGCATAATTTGAATTAACACTTAATGATTAATTAATTAATAATCTTTATACATGGAATATAAAGTACAGAGTCTAAGGGAGCTTCTGCGATTTCAAATAACGAGTTTTAATCTTGCAAAATTTTGGTATTGATGAGAAATCATAGACATACGTAGCGAAAACCCAGACACTTGTCGAAATAATTATTAATAATTAATCAATTGGATATTATTGTAAAATCATATCCAAAATTGCATAAGAATGTTGCTTCAAGTTTGTACTTTACTATACGATTCCAAAAGTTTAATTTTGCCCGGAAATCGAGTAATTGATAAATATTAGATAAATTATTAATATTTACTGTAACAAGTACTATATCAGAACAAATGCGATACATACCTTGGATTTGTTATTAATATTAAACGCCTACAAAATTAATTCTGATTGTGGGTGATTCTGAAGCGTCTTTTAGATCCTCTGTTCATAAATTAATTGCTTGCCGTGATTTAATGTTTAGATTTATAAAATTTATGCGGGAAAGACAAAAATAACACGAACACAAGAATATTTCCTTATCTTTCATATAGATAGATAGATTTTATAGATTTTAAAATACTTCTTATCTTAAACTAATAATTTTTCAATATATATATATTTTTTTATAAAGAATATTGAGTTGCACTAATTAACGAAGCGAAATATAGATATATCACGTTCTTTAGAAAAGTAGATGCCCTTGAGATGACTGTGTATTCCCCCAATTAAAAAAGCTGTTACTGTCACATTACCTCTATACTAAGCAATTTTTATTAACACAATTTTTTCATATCTTCAAACGCAACGGAGATATTCAAGATGATCAAGTTACGTGTAGTCACTCTACAAGTATATTACTTAAGTGTTTATCGACGTTTTAAATGAAGCAAAGTTTGTTAGAACTCTCAAAGAGACTCGACACTTCTATCACGCTCGCGTTTAAACTATACTGCCCGCAAAAATTAGCGGATATTCCAAAATGAATATGAAGCGACAAGAAATAGGAGCATTTGATTTTTCTTTTATTAAACAAGAACATCAGACATTGATAATAAAAAGAAAAACGAGTCAAATCCTTCTTTTCTTCGTCGCTCCATATTCACTTTGATATTATATCCCCTAATTTTTGCGTGCAGTATATTATGTTATTGTACGGCTGAGTAATTTGTGAACGATGTCAATTAGCAACTTTTTTCCCGGCGTCGCGTCTTCCTACTTTCACCGAAATTTGAATTTCGAGCACGATCGACGATTTTTAAAACCCAGAGACGTTTCAGAAACAGGCCCCGGGGGGATTTTATTAACCGGTACAATTAACGCCTCGCCTGGAAATCACGGTGAAAGCAACCAGCCAGCCTTCTATTATTCCTCGCCTCTTTATAGATCGTGCTCGACGCTTTTGGCTCGACGTTTTCAACCGAGAAGAAATTCTCTCGCGTTAAGATTTTTATGTGAAAATCGACAAACAAGCATCGTTCGCCTCGTCTATTCCCTTCCATCCCTCCTCCTCTCCTCTTTCTTCGCCTTCGATTTCATTTATTTACCGATTCTCAACGAATCGAAGATAAAACTGTCTGTCGTTCACAAAAACACACCTGTCTCACGATTAATCATCCCAACAAGTCAAGATCCAGCTGTAATTCAGACCGTGTATATCTACAAATCATCGACGAAGGGAGAATATTTGGTATGGCGATACATTTTTCACCACTAGGTGGTCCAACAGGTGTCTTACGGTGAACGTTACAAAGTTCCCTTCGTCCCCGTTTCGTTCCGTCTCGTTCCATTTCGCACGGTTCCCGCATAATTCATCGGCGGCGACGTTCGACAAACGCGTCTTTTCGAAAAGAGACGAAAGAAAAAAAAAAAGGAGACGAAGTTCAATCTTCACGCGCCATCCCTGGCCTCCCTCGTCTCTCTTGCGTACGCAACGATAAAGAAGGCAATGACCGACTTTCGTGGCCTCGCTTCAATACGCGGCACTTACGAAGGAAAAGTACGCGCAAGAAATGCGAAATCACGCGCGTATTTCTCGATTCTTCGTTCCCCCGCCTCTCTCTATACGCTTCTCGACCGATTTTGCACACCGCCACGCGAAAGTTAAGCCCCTCCTCGGGATTATCCGAGTTACCTGGATCGAAAGCGCCTGCAATTCATTAACTCGGCCTCAAGTTCATGCTCGAGTTATTCGACTGATGCGCGATCCACGACTTCATCATCGCCCATCAACGATCGAGCGAGATAAACCGTGTAAACGCGCGACGTAAAGTAAATACAACTGAGTTTGAATTTTTGCAGATTTTCATGCGTTTTTATAATAAAATTCGCACCGCGTAAATATGAAATTTCGTCTTCTTATTTTATTTTGAATACGTGAAAACCTGAGCGATTCAATTGCTCGTTCTCTGTCGAGAGATCAGCAGAAGGAGTATCGATGGTATTTATTTTTATTTAAAATTTCATCAATTTGATAATGAAGCGTTACTAACTAAAAAATGTTAATTTTGAGTTACTAACTTACGTAGAGTTTCTAGCGTGTGTTGGGAGAGCCGTTTGAAGCGATGCGTAACGAATGAAAATGGGGACGCTTCGTTGGTAGAAAGAGTTGGAGACGTTCTCTCGATATTCACCGCGTAATTATAAACCGATAGATTGCTTTATTCCATGAAAAAGATTATGAACCGATAGATGTTTTATTTCTATGAGAAAGATACATTTTACAAGATTATAAGCCGATAGATGTTTTATTCTATGAAAAAGATACATTTTAATGCTTGAAAATACATGAAAAGTTCATTTGCCTCGTTTATCTATTCGTTAACACGTTAATTACACCTTCTATAATATAATGTACACTTATATTAACAAAAAAAAAAATTTATTAAAAATTTTGAATTTATATAAATATGAAAATATAATTAAATTATTATTAATAATAATAAAAAATATAAATATAATTGATGATAAAGATGAAATTGAATAATATAAAGTTTTGATTATTTTTGTAAGCGAGCTTTTTATAATATTTAAAAGTTTAATTAATAAAATTATTGAAAATTATTGAAAATGTCCCGATCTTTTCCATCTGTATTGTAAACGAACTTCTGAACGTACGTACGATCGATAAACAAATATATTTCTCTTCTCTCTACTCATTTTCACATTTCTTTGAGTCGAAAATCTCCTCCGTGACAAATCCGAGACTTGCGCATCCGAGGTGCAAAATCTCGTTCACGATCTTCTCAAAGAAAAACGCGAAGATAACCGACGGCGGTGAAAGGTCAGAACGCGAAGGCTCGCTGTACACCGAGTTAGAGAGTTATTCGAAATTAATCAAACGTACGAACGCTGTCTGCCTCTCCAATTGTAAATTCAAATCCCTTGAAAACTGGCTGTGCAACTCGTTTGTACTCCCGTCACCGACGAGCCGCGTCTCCTCAGTCTTCAACGTTGAAATTAATAACGCGGTCCACGTATCATTCCCAGCATCTACTATTTCCAGATATAACGGTCGTATTATAATGGCACGATAATACCGCGAAAGCTATGTATACGTGTACATCCGTACACGAGCGAACGAGCGAGCGAGCGAGCGAGCGAGCGTACAACAAAGCACAGCGAAGTGAAATCTTACATAAGGTGCGAGTTGCCGGACCTGTTGTCAGGTCGAAGCGAGCGTATTTCAACCTGAAAACTTCGCCGAGCCTGCCAGAAGCAAAAACTCACTGTTTCAGGCACTCGAGGCACTGTCCCAGAGGCTGGTTCGTTCGTCGTGATCGCGCGAGCGGATTTCTTCCGCGAGCGAAGCGGAATGGAGCGGAGTGATAGGCGGTGTTCGTTCTCAAGCTACGCACGTTTGCGGACCCCGTTTTCACCTGACTTCCGCCGGAGCGGGCCCCGCTTATGAAACTTTCAGCAGTTTCCTGCCGCTACGGGAAATCTATCGAACTTCTTCGGTTTCCTTTCTTCCTTTTATTTACGTCACGAGACGGATTTGGGCAACGGTCCTCGCGCTTGCGCTGCGAAGCAGGGAAACGTTTTCATGTTTCAGCAGTTTAGAAGATTCGTAACTTCGTGCTTTCTCGCGTATAATATAACATAAGTGTGGAACATTTTAACGCGCGACGAATCTGTTGAAATTCTTGTCTGTCCTTTTTCTTTCGTGGATTCTTCGCTTAGGACTTTTTGGGACATCCTCTCTGATACTGAATGACGGTTGCAATGCGAGTGATATAAATAAATAGAGAAACAGTACCTGCAATTTTCAGGAAAAGCGAGGAATAATTTTTAAACATAAAAGTAACGAATAAATAAAATTGTTTACCAATATTTTTACTTGCTTCGCATTATTTCGTCTGCCAGCTTCAGTTTGTTCTAAAATACTGACGTAATGATATACTGGAGTAATAAGGATTAGAAAATAAGAAATTTCCATTTGTATTTCTCCACGCGTTTCTATCGTTAATAAACTTGTTCATTTGAAATTTCATGGTGAACAGTGAGAAATAGTTAACGCTTTTAAAGATGCCGTTTTACACACTACTGTGAGGCTCAAATATCGTGTTACATTCCTTTCACCAAAGCATGCGACTTTCAATGTCTGTAACTCGTAAAGAATGCATCCGTGAATCTGTGTTGGTAGAAAAAGTTGCTATTGTTTGCTTAGGTATCTTTTTTTTTAAACACATCTTCCAAATGCAGCCAATTATTCGAAGCTCGTTTTGAAAAAGTGTTCGAACTGAAATGAAAAGAATTTTATACGAATCAAATTGCCTTCGAATTAATAAATAAATTAACAATAAGATTTAATCGAAATTAAAGAACCTTAAGGTAAATTAAAATTAATGGATATACAAAGTACTTGACATACGATTAATTTGATTTAATAAATAATTGCGAATCTATAAATTAAAATCGTATCACAAATAAGCGTTGATCGCAAATAATTGAGATATTTAAAAGGTACAATTTTACGAACGTATCACAAATAAGTGTTAATTGCAAATAATTGAGATATTTAAAAGATACAATTTACGAACGATTTATAGAAGTGTTGAATGCATTATAGACGTATAAATAGCCGATCAAAAGAAATTCTATGACTTTCTACAGGCAATAAGAAGAACAGATTTATAAGTAGGATTAATAGATAGACTTGTAAAATATTCCCAGAAAGTCTGTTCCGTGTATCATACCCTTCTAATGTATGCCCAATGTATCTCTGACAGTTGCTTTGATTACTCATTCCATACCAGTGACATAACTCCATTCCATTCTATTGTTTTTAGTCATAGAGAATTCATCTCATAAAACGATAAATACGATTAAATCAATAATTGTAGAAACGAATTCATAAATATTTTCCGTAGATTTTTCATGCATATAGTATGTAAAAATACTCGCAACAAATTACATGATAATCCACAGTCTGTTCATTGTCGCTCGATGTTATTTGTTTTTTTTTTTAAATAATTTATTTTTTACTATAGAATTAAATGCTAAAAGAAAAATTTTTCTTTCGAAAAATAAAACAAGGGGAAAGAATTCTTGCACGCCGAGTCATCCTGATTTTCACCAGCCGGCTGATTTTTACCAGGAGTAGATATCTACGTTCGAAATCTTGGGAGATGTGGCGTTTACTTTTTAGAAAACGTCAACCAAGCAAAAGCATAGCGTGTTTATCGCGCTGAGGTGAACGAGCGAACTTCGATAGAAATTCGACCGGATTCCAGCTGCTTTCTACCAAATTTTTTTTCCTGGCCAGTTCCCCGCGTGAAAATTGCCTAGTCGAACCCGTTTCATCTCGCCAATCCTGCATGAAAGCTCGAGAACTTCTAATATTTACGCGCGATAACAAAAAAATAGGGCAACAGCTGAGAAACCACTTTTCAATCGGTTTGGAAAGTTATTGCTAGACATCTATGTGCGTTCGTCTTTTACGTGTAAAACTTTGAAAACCATTTCATTGCTGGACGAGTATTTTAAAAGTCGTTCGTTCAATTTTGTTGAGATTCGAAAACGTTATTTGCACCTGGGAAAAATACAATTAGGATCTGTGTTTCTTCTCGTATGAATTTATAAAAATTCAAAAGCTTTTTTTGCGAAGAGCTGCAATAATAATAATAATATAATGACTGAATTTATTTACTCTTAGAAACACGTGTAAGTCTTCTGGAATAATTGACGTCGAGCAAAAAGATGAAAATCATGAGTTACTTCATCTATTGTTATTCTTAATTCGCTGAATATTTGTTACTCGTCATAAATTTTGTTAAATGCCAAAGAAAACGCAAATAGAGACGCGACCAAACCACATATACTACGCTTTTTGCAACTACAAATCACGTATTAAGCTTCTTACAGCTACAAATCTTTCTTTACAGGGATGACTCACAACGTTTGAATCACAAATTCATGCCTCGATGCAGTCTCGCGAGTGATAAATCATTCACCACTCTTTTAACTACAATTCGTCATCTTTATTAATTTTTATCGAACAGTACGTTGAACACAGATTTATCAGCATCGATTTCGTGCAAATTAACTTGTAAAGCTGTTGCCAGAAATATTTTTGATATTTTCTACGACTTTTCTCGAATGTTTGATTTCTCTAATATCGCAAACTACATTTTGTGAAATTGCTAACCTGCTAACAAACAGATTCAGAAATTATGGGTCAAATTAATCCATTTATTAAAAACTACATTGTTCAATCTGGTTATCTGAGTTGCAAGAGAATTTTAAGAATCATGAATTGTGAATTTTCTTTGTCTAGCTTTCTCGTTGAGAATTACCTGTTTTCTGAATACTGAGTTCTTCGTAGAATTAACGTACGCTAATGTGTTGATTAGGATTAACTAGACTGCCAATATTTGGAATTTAATGACTTGTTTGTACAGGACGTTAACTTTGAAAATTATCTATCTTTCAACGATTTCACGCATCAATGAATTTAGTAGGTGATTGTAATTGAGAAGTTTCTCAAACTGAGTGATGGCTAAATAATATTTATCTCATCTTTCTGTGAATTAAATTTTATTATTTTCGATGGTTCCTTGTGCAAAATATTCTTCTACGCTTTTTCAAAAGAACATGGTTGACACGTTCACAATACGATTGATTTATTTTAATAGCGCAGATATTACTAAAGAATTAATAATTTTGGTTCATGATGTAATTTTGGTCTCCAATAATAACACGAGGCTTATTTAATATATTTGTGCTTTGAATATTATTTATCGTAAATCATTTGCCAATCACCGAATCTATTTTGTATTCAAGGCACGATTCTTACGTTTCATCACACGTAGATAACATTGTTTGAATAATCATGGATCAGAAATGATATTAAAAAGAAAATGAAATGAAATCTGGCACGCGTGTTCTGAAAACGATTCGCGAATTGTTTATTAATCAACGAATACATATGCTTCATTTAAATAACATTATTAAAATTATATTATTGACAAATCATAAATGATACTCCAATGTTACAGACAGCACAAAAATGAAAAGCTTATTTAACGTATATTCTAAATACATAATCGTAGGTTTTATTTGCCAATCAACGAATACTATTTCACTATTCGGGACACGATCCCTACGATTCATCAAACACGGATAATATTATTCGAATAATTCTAAATGATAATGGAGATCAAAATTCGAACGATATTTCAAGACATCCAATTAGAGAGAAGTTATATAATAAATATAATAAATTTTCATTCACGAACAAGATTCTACCATCAACTAAATTCTGTTCAAACTATTTTATTTTCAACTTGCGAATAAAATTTTTATCGGAAGTACCAGGCGCGTGGCTCGTTAGGATGAAAACGTCGGTAGTTAATCAACCAAAAGTGAAACTTGCAAACGGCGAATTCAGAAAGGCCAAAATGCCTGAGTGAACGTGCTGACCTGTCGCGAACCAAGCTGCCGCAGGTTTCACCAATCGGTGCCGCTGGATGTGGAAAGAACATTTCTCTTTTTCTCTACCGTTAACGCGACTAGTCACGATTAGCGATTGCTAGGGACGTTCATTAATAATTCAGCGCCGATACGTTGCATCTGAAAACGGCCACGACCGCTCATTGCGAGCGAACGTTTCGTCAAAAAGTCAAAATTTTCATCGATAAGAAACAGCAAGCTTACACGATAGGTTCCAATTGTTTCATAGCGATAACATTTGAAGTTAATTTGCCCGAAAACAAGAAAATCTTCTATTCTAAATCTTCGAGCGAAATGTCTTTTTTTTCTACTTACAGTGGCGCAGAAAGTATTTACACATGCTCGTATTTTCCAACGAAGCATTTTTAAAATTTCAGTAAAGTTTTGTAGTCGTGCGAATGCATTATGTTTGAACGATATACGATAGCGTGGAATATCATTTCGCAAGTCTTCGAAAAGTTTAGACAAAACTGCCAAATTTATATAATGCAAACTGATGCTCAGTGGGCATGAAAATTTTACAGTTGTGAATATTGAAGGAACGAGGAAGAAAAAGCGAAAACGATCAAATCGATTACGACCACAGGGAATTCTGTGTTGTATTAACGCAATCGAAAGGCAGCAATTTTCCTATTTACGTAGCTGGTTACATCGCCCACGAACGAGGAGATTTCCTAGCTAGGCATTACGCACAAGCCGAATTTGCATTGCCTCACAATGTAACAAAGCGTTCGTGTGAAAACGTACCTTGCAAACGTTGTAGCGAAGAAAGAAAAAAAGAAAGAAAGAAAGAAAGAAAGGAAAAAAAGAAGAAAATAAGCGGGAAAGAAACGAAACGTTGGCAATTCAATTCTTTCGAAGGAGGATACCGTGTCAGTTTCCTTCTATTCGTTTCGTAGACTTCGTAAATCAAGATCGAGAGTTCACTCAGCCGATCGGCGTTTTCACCATCGCTGCCCGGTGATTAATATCGCGGCTAGTCCGCACGTTTTAACATCGAATTTTAAAACCGTATTTTAATACCGATCGTCGTAACGAGTGTTCACTTCGAGCGAGCTTCCTCGAGGCGTTTCAAAAGACTGTCGAAAAAATTAAATTTACGATTCGAGCGTGGTAAATGTCGATGGGGAGAAAAACAGTTTGAAAGACGACAAGTCGAAGGTGAAACGCATACGGTGTACAAGACTGCTAATGTTTTTTCTATTTAATATATAAATCCTTTTTTTTTTAATTGTCAATAATAATTATATGCTCGAGTTGTACTTTGTTATTCAGAAAAGAAACGAAGGAATTGAATTGAAAATTATGAAGGATTTGTATTCACTTGACACGTAGCATCCATTGTAAAATTTGTAAACGTAGTTCATAGATAATTTTGCCAAGTTTATTATTTTGTTATAATAATTGCCCAGTTTATTATTTTGCTGTAATAAAAGATCGTGTATCTCTTATTGAATAGATCAGCTTATAATTAATATTGAATAATAATGATCGGTATACATATGCAACATCCCTACGAATCTCTATTTCTACCTGTCTCCTCGCACTTTTTATCGCCCACGTTACTCGAACCGCAACTGCCGGTTACGCGTTCCGTTCGGTCTCGATCTCGTTTCGAATTTGTTCGATTATCAAGGAGCAGCAATCGACACACGAGGTCGTCGCTCGACGAAAGTGAGAGGGCTTCGCGGCTAACCCGGAAGAATAAAACGAGTTCTCGATGCTTGTTACAACGAAGGTCCACGGGAACGCGTAGGCAGGGAACTGTCACTGTTCCGCCGATTTACGAGATACATCCAGATATCAGTGAACAGATATCCTCCCTCGTTCACTTTTCTTCATTAACCTTCGGCGCGGGAGCAATTCACCCGAGATACTTTGCGAAACTGTCGGCTAGAGGATAAGAGAACAACGAAATGATCTGGTGTTTTTTTATAACGTCGTTCGGATGGTAATTCTTGAAGTATCGATCAGATAAGGAGAACAAAAAAAAAGTCGAACCGCGTGTTGTTTGAACAGCTTGTATTTTATACGAGTCTAAGTTTCCTAATTGACTGTAATAGGATGCGATTAAATATTTTAGAGATCGTTTCGTTCTGGACGTACAATTCCATGGAAATTTCTGATCACTGAAAGGAGAATGTGTTTAACCTTCTGTAACAAGCTTCAAGGATAGATACTTATCCATCTGTGTTTCATAAATTCGTGACTTTCTGTCAAACCACTGTGTTACTACACTTTAGTCTTGTACACCGTTGCCTTGTTTTTCACTGTAATACGATCATCGTTAATTTATCTTTTTTACCTCCAAACAATAAACTGAAAACTTCTCTCGATATAGCATTCAGTTGCAAAGATTCAGTAAAAATAAAGATTATCAAACCTCACGAACGACAGACCCTTTTACTATTCGCAGCAAATTTCATTATCACTCGAGGATTTTATTATCTAATAAATAGATCCACAAATAATTATTCTACTTTAGAGTGTCGCACTGCATTTAAATATGAAAGTTTCCTGCGCGTACTTTCAAAACGATCCGTATATGTATCACAATATCTGACACTTGCTATGAACAGGCACTAATCGAACTATCATCCATTGATGCAAGAAGAAGAAGGGAAAAAAGAAAAAAAAAAAGAGAAAAAGGAAGAATGACACAACCCCTGTCGCGATCTCGATGTCTGTTTTAATCCTTTTCGAATCGATCTCTTTTCAGACCGGTTCCACGGTGGTCTTGCATGAATCCACGCATGATGTAATATCGTTCGAATGAAAAATAAAACGAGTTTGAAAACGGAGCGGACTCGATCGGAGAAAAGGGACGGAGGGAAAGATTCGGCAAAAACTGAGCAATCTTTTTCAGGAACTGCCTCGGCGACACCGCCAGCCTAATGGCCACGATATTTTTAGCACTGATAAATGCGAATAAATTTACAAGGAACTTGTTAAATCATTTTAACAAGGTAAAGTAAAAAACAACTTCGTTACTTTTTATATTTACGAAATTCACGTGTGACCTCTGGATTTTAACAAACGTGGATAAATCTGGAATTCTTTGAGAAACTTGCTCGTTAAATTTGTCTGAGATGGTAAACTAAATTTTATTTCAAATTTGTTCAATTAACAGTTCGTCATAATTACGTAAGTCGTTCCAATTTTTCTGTTTGTAAAACACAAAAGCGACTAAATTCTTACAAAAAAAAAAAAAAAAAGTAAAATGTCACTTGCACGCTAAACCACACCAAGTCAAATTCTGCTCTTTCTCTTCCGCGAATCTTTCCCTTTTGCTCCCAAAGGGACACGATTACGAGCAGTCTCGCAGCTTGCATCTTTTCACTTACCATGATTCGTCCAGTTTTTCCAGCCACGCGCGACACTCCGAACGTGGAAAGTAGCACCAGTATATCGACGGGACACGAAGAAGGGGATGAGCAAGAACAAGACGAGGCGCGCTCGAAGCAAACTTACACGAGAGGCGCGTGTGTCAAATGCAGCGAGGCACACAGTCCGTGAACGGAAGTGAACGACGAGCGAAGAAGAACAGTAAAAAAAAAGAGGAAGCGTAATTAGTGATGGAGGATCCACCGCCACATGATCGAGGAACTGTCACTGACAACAGTTCAGAAAGCACTGACCGTAGTGAACGAGTGCCTCCTGTCATTCTCTCCTTCCTCCCTCTCTTCCCGTCTGTTTCTAGTCAGCTCGTTTCAACTCTTTCTCTCTGTCTATCCCTCTTCCTCTTTCTCCTTCCGAGCGGAGGAAGGAAGAACCCCCTTCCTCGAGCGAATATTCACAATCAGGCTGTTTCGATAGAGGCGCTCGCTGCCCCCCACAACCCTTCCTTTCCACCGTTTTCGTACACGTTTTCAGAGAGAACACGATGAATGCAGAGAGAAGCCGCCACGCGAAAATTTTCGTAACGGAGGCAGACGGCACCGTAGACGATGTCAACACTGTCCTCGGTAACCGCGGCGACAATTAAAGTCACCTTTCATTTTGTGTACAGTAAGTGGACTGCGTGTATATACATATGTAGATACGCACGGTGTACTAAAGGGCTTAGATTGAATATTAACGAACGACATTAATTTATGATCAATTGCGATTCAACAGAGATTTCTCGGTAATTTTTATTTTTATATTTGGGAGATACTTGGTACAATAATTTCAATTGCAAGGGACTAGTAATAACGTTGAAGATTTCATAGAAGCAAAGCTTGTCGAATCTCTTTACCATTTCGCAACCTGGTGAAATAAAAAATTGTACTGTAAAAGAACTTGCGTCAGATATCACAAGAAAATATCTCGTTATTTTTGAAATCATTTTGAAACTGATTAAGAAATTCTAGCGATTTTTACTTTTGCAGAGAGTTGAAACGGGTGCTGTTGAGTGTCACGTGGATCACCATTTATCACAGTAATCGTTCGAATGATATCAGACATAGATCAGTGTCGATTGACAGCTAGTTGCCCGTTTATACTGGCAACGCATTGACGCTGACAACGGGGGCCAATCGGTTGCTCGGTAAATGGGAACGCGAGAGTGAAACGGCGATCCAGCGATCCACATCGGCTGCCTAGAACAGCGTTTCCCAACCTATGCCATGTGAACCTTTCCTTGCACTGTTCAGTTCAATCGAACATAAGTCGCGATTTAAAATCCTTTTCTTTTTTCGATTTCCACTTTTCGGCATAGAAACGAATGGCTATCATTCATACAATGTAATTTAACTTCGAACTTCGTGTAAGCAGTTTCAAGAATCTTTTCCTCTCCGTTTATTTTATAAAGAACAAGCAAGAGAATGAGAATTTACATGATAGAATTGCACAATTTTTCGTGACACGGAATATTTGTTGAATATATGGAAACCTTTGTTTCTTTACATATTATGACTTAGAAGAAAGTAGAACAAAGTTCCAACTTTAAATGATTGAAGCAATGGAATTGCATCTTTTTCGAGTAGCGATATTTGTAAATACTATTCTATCATGTAATACATGGAATATTTACAAATTTGAAGTTCCAGTGACTTACGTGACATCTGCGAGCCTCTAATATTTGTATATCCGATGTAAGATCGCGTCTTCAATTTATACAATGATCGTGCTCGATTATCTAGAAGACAAAATACAATATATTCATCTTAATATACTTAAAGATATACAGAATGTTTAATTTTTTTTTTTTTCTTCAATAAAAACATTTTTTCAATCAATATTCACCTCGATGCTTTTAATTTCTTCATTTAGGACGAGATATGTTGTAATTAAGTCTCCGAAGGCTACGTCTCTTTCTGATTTAACGATTGACCTATCGTAAAACTATTCGTAAATTCAACTGCGCAAATCAGATTCTTTCAGCAAGGAATGGACCATAGAAATTGCGAACCGGTTTTCTTGATCGTAGAAATACACACGAATGAGTCCTATAACTTTGAACTTTCTAGGACATGGATGAAGTTTAAGAATCCATCTAGAAGTCTCTATTAACTTTTACTGTCCCATAATTCGTTATCGAAACTTTTCTTGATCTACGATCATGACTGCATAATTTGACGTTCAGTTATCATGCTTATAAATTGCACGATCACTTTCGATTCTGAAAAGCCAACATTTTTCTGATTCTAAGATAAATATTAAGTTGATAAGTGGACTGGAAAATTGCTAAAAATTCAGCTTGTATCTCTTCAATCAAGTACATGTATCTTATACAAATTTCATTTGCGATAAAAACAGTCAAATCACAAAAGAACGAACCTTAATCAGATTTGAAATTTCACTTCAATCTTCGTCGATTCATCCCGTATTCCGAATATTTCACGTTCAAAATTATTTTCCAATCCAACCTTTCCTTCGTGATGCAATGCTCGGTAATTTGAAAAGACGTGTTGCTGCAACGAAGTAATATCTCCAACACACACACACACACACACACACAATGCAGAAATTTTGCGGAGCACACTCGCATAAAATCAACAAACAGACGATCAAGAAATAACAAGGGTTACGACAGAATTTCACTTGGTCTCGCATTATCTTTACACTGAATCTTGGAAAAGATACGCTACGAACACGAGCAGGTACGTGACGTTCCTGTCGAATATTCTCATTATTGTGAGAAGAAACAGCTGACGTATAAAACTGCGAAAGAAATCATGTTACCCACTGTCATTCTCACTATTCAGTTGACTGTTTCGAAAAGGAGTCTCTTCCTATTTAGGACGAATTTTCACTGCCTTTTTCTTCGAGTTTTTTCCTTCGTCTCGTTCAAATACTCTCAGATACACTCGTGTGGGAATATCCTTAATCAAAAGGAAACGCAACGCACCGTATCGTCTGTGGAAAAGAAAGGGTGCAGCGACAAGGTGATTATTCAACCTGAATGTAATTTTTATCTCTTGCGTGAATTAAAAAATACCTTTAATTAATCGTACTTCTCGAGATTTCCACATTTTTACTTCGTCGACACACCTGGCAGACATTTGCATTCCGTACTAGAAAATAAATGAATATTTGTGTCATTATAACATTTTCGTATTTAAATATAATTATAATAAGATATAAATTTATCTTTCAGATTCGTTCAGATAGACTAACTTTTGAAACTTATCTCCAGTGTAAAGATACACTTGTATAGATAAAGTTATTTACACATGAATGGACTGAAAGCGTCAGGTAGATTTTTAATTTCACTTTCTGTTTCACAATAGAAACATTACTCTTTTCTGTAGAAGTTTTATATAACATGTTTGTAACATTCGAAATGTAGTGTATCATAACGAGAAGCGTTCAAAGGTTATATAATGATAGCAAATAGCATACTTACATCGCAATGTCGCGCAGTAAAAAAATATAGAAAGTCAACCTCTTTGATTCATGCTTAACAGTTGACTGCCATGGAAATATTCTCACGTGTAACTGTAAAATGGTACTGCGGTGGAAACAATATCGATTATTGATATGCTAATCAGTCGAATATAATAGGCTCGCTTATTCCATAGAAATTGGCTGAATAAAGTTCAATTTCACCTCTGTTTATCAGACAATAAAAAATGTATTTTATTTTAAAATATACTGCTTTAAATATAAAATATATAAAGCTTTCCTTTAATCGACGATAATATTATTCATTCTCTTTTTTTTCCGGAAGAAGACGTTCCCTCTGTTGGAAAGTATGTAACTTTTTTAATATTCCTAACTTCCTGATGTTTATTATAACTCTTGAGGATTAGTAATTAATGAGAAATCTACATGAAATGGATGAGATATCTTTACAATTAAGAAGATTCGAATCTAGAAATAGAGGCATCTTAATTGGTCCTTCATGTTAATCTCTAAGTTTAAACATCAAATGTAGACAAAATTATAGTGGGACATCGTTGCATATAAACAAGATGGACTATCACTAATTAAGATAAAATATTCTGACTATAACAGTAAAATAACCGACCCCGTGAGCTAATTATACGAAATTTCTAGGTTTAATCCGCAGCAGGGAGCTATTATTTGGTAATGAACTAGGCACGAGAAACCGTTTTTTTAAAAACCGTTAATTAAAGTTAGAAGATAAGATAATTATTTGTGTAAGCCATTAAAATAACAACGAATTATATATATGTGTGCTTAATTTGAAAGATAAATTATGTTTCTTATTTATAAAGTTTAATTTTATGAACGAAGATACATATTTTCATTTAGATCAATTTTTTTGTTACGCATTCTATGTATAAAAAAAAAAAAAAAATGATAAATTAGATAAAACTGCAGAAAATAAAAGGTAACTTTAATCATTCATGTTTTAACAAATACACGAGTAAGCTAAAGTGTCTCATATATCTTTGTTGCTTTTTTTAAAGATTTTTTAATGATTTCACATATTAATATAGCAATTTTGTATACAAACTTGACGCTGTTAAATGAGTCTGTCATGAATCAACATCCAAAGTTCTTTCTAAATTAGCGGTAGCTTCGTTAACAAAAATCCACGAAGAAATATATCATTAAATCCTATATAGACTTAAATTACTTAGTAATTACAATGTTCCTTCTTCATATCCCAAGTTGAGAAAACTACAATACCTATTAAAACAGTGAGCACATCGATTACAAACGAATCATAAAATATCTTACGTTCATTCGTTATCACTAGCATTTTAATAGTATATCAACCTTCGAACACATTTGCCAATAGTGAATCTTTCTTTTCTCATGCAAACGGATGGAACGCATATCCGAGTCTTCCTTAACGTTCCCTACAAGCACAAACACGTAAAGAAATAATATTATCATGCATCCTCTAGGAAGAGAGACCGCCATCAGTTTTTTGCTAATCATCCAAATCGTCTGGAACGTTTCGTAGAAGACGATCTCGAAACAAGGTACCGTGACCAAGGCGATAGCCTCGATAATCGTTAACTGTTGGAAAGCCAGGCAGCAACGGCCTATTCGTAAGTCTTCTTGCACATTATTAAAAAGTGAAAGTAATTTTTTATCATGTTCCTCTTTTCGTCTCTCACACGCGTCTTCCATTCGACGGCGTCACGACGTAAAACTCGAAAAACTGTACACTTCAACGAAAACACAACCTTCTCCCGTTCTCCTCGTCTTCTGCTTCTCTTCGTCACCATTCTCTTTTCATCGATCGTTCTTACGGACACGCAGCTACGTTACATTGCAAACGTTACTTCTGAAATGCAGCGTCTCCGAAAGGAATCTCGGCCTCGTTCGCACGGCGGGTTTTCAGGGTTGAAGATACGTTTCCACCGCATGAACGAGCTTACGAAGACACGTTGTATCGACAGTGGAAACAGCGGTTGAACAATGTACGGCAGAACCGATAGAGAATGTCGTGGGCGAAGGATCACAGGCCAAGTCAATGGCCGTTCAGCAGGATCGCACCTCCGCGGTATAGTATTCTTCGGCAGTTTTCTCGGTGATTTTCGAACAACCCTCGGAAGAATTCGAGCTAGGCGTTTATGATTTACTTTATTTTTGCTTTAATTTATCTGTCTGTGGTACATACAGGATGGTCCCTGCAATGAAAATTGCTTTAATAACATTATAAATTCCGTTTACAAATTACAAAGGAAATTGGTACGAATTAATACTGTACACTGCGTCGTGAAACGTGTTAATTTTTTTTTTTTTCAAGTTCTCTCTGTCTTACGATCTGTTTTAGATACAGACTTTATATAGTTATTTGTGTGTCTCTTTTTTTTTTCTCTCTCTTGTCAAGCATACACATTTTGGCAGTTTTAGCTATGCAAAATTGTCATTTGTGGTACAATTGAATTGGAGGAAAAACTGGGCGTGAACATTACTTAAAAAAAAGAAAGATGTACTTCAGTTTTCAAGGAATTGAGTTCGGAATTTACGTGCAATCTTGTTTGATGCATCTGATTCCGTGTTTTTTGATCGTACTATGGCGTGTATAAATGTCAACGGAGGAGTTTCAAATTTTCTTAAGCTCGTGGCTATTTTTCTCTCTTGTTTTCTAAAATCAGTAACCACTGAGATTAATTAAAATAGAACATCATATAAAAATGATCTCTAGATTACATATTAAACATTAAAATACGACATTGAAATATGTACTAGGAATAAAAGTTTGTGAAATATACAAGACAATTTATTCGTCATAAACTCTTGAATATCTTTGTTGGAAACATGTGGAAGCGTTTAACAATAAAATTATGTGAATTAAATAACGAAATATATATAATGTTATTAAAATCATCATTCTAGGTATATTCAAAGACCCTTTAATAATTAAAAATGATTAAAAAAATTCATATTTCATACGTTCATAAACGTCAAAAATATTCAAGATGTTCACGAACAATGAAACACCTTACATTTACCTAACGCTGATCGAAATGACTAGCTTAATCAAGAAACGAGTCAGATTTTCATTTCGAGAACTTTCAATTGATTAACTCGATTGAAACAAAAAGAAAAAGAAAAAAAAAAAGAAGGAAGTGCCATTTTTTTCGCAGAAAAGCACGTTTCTACAAGTGAAACGTTAGATCACGAAACCGCGCGACAAAGAAACCGACACACCCGATGTAAAAGGAACAGGACGAAGCAGCATACAATAATCTCCATTAAACGATGTGAATATATTATATTTTCGTAAGAAATTCGCAGAAATATGCATAGCGTATTAATCGTACGACATATGGTATAACGTGTGTACATATAATGACGTTAGATTACATTGTGTACTTAAGATAAATAATCCTTACACGATATAATGAACGATTCAAAAGAGTTTTCCGTGGTACTACGGTTTGAATTGCACACGATGTATGTATTACGACGCGTAACACGTGTTCGAATCGAAACGAATTGAATCGAATCGGAACAGATATATTCAGAACTCATCCAAGAACTCGGAACTCGGAACGACGAGGAGGCGGAAGCGCGGAGAGCCTCGTTTCGTTTCGCGCCGTTTCGCCCGTTCTCTCGTCTCGTCCTCATTGATCGACCAAATCGATTAAATTTTCACCGTGTCCCCATGACTTTCCATTCGTGTCCTTGCTTTTCTGAAAATCCTCCGACAGACTGGATCGAGCCCACTCGATCGGAAGGGAAGTTTGTTTATTCCGAAAGAAAGAGAGCGGCCGATTGAAAAGAAGGAAACGAAGGATAATAGAGAGAGAGAGAGAGAGAGAGAGAGAGAAACAGAGAGACAGAGAGCGACAGATACACGATGTGAAAGTTTAACCAATTAATATCGATACACAGTACTTGTTCGTCGTTGCCCGGGTCGATCGGGGCCCGCTTCGACCAGACGATCGATTCAGGACAACTCGAGGATTCGACTCGAGAGACCACGGGGATTAGAGAGACGAAGAAAGCCGAGCTAAAACGCGCTGCTACGTTCGTCTGCATGCCGAACGGAAAGTCACCGCGAGCAGGTAACCGCGAAAAATCAGATTGTTGAATAATTCGCCTCCGGCTAGTTTGATTTCGCTTCGCGCCAACCAATCACTCCTCCTTCTGAGACTTCGCTGCTTTCCTGGCACCTTCCTCTTCCAGGGTTTCATCCAAATCGCTCCGCCATCGCCTGACTTCTCTTTCTCCTCTTGTTCTTCTTCTTCCTTCTCATCGTGGCTTCCTCTCATCCGTCGCGCGTCTTTCTTAACCTTTCTTTAATCTCTTCCTCCTTCTTCTGTCTGTCTGTCTTTTTCTTTTTTTTTTAAACTTTTCCTTCTTTTACGCGTATGTATTTCTTTTATTTATTTATTTATTTATTTATTTATTTATTTATTTATTTATTTTTATCTTAACCTGTCCGCACCTCTCGTTTAGTTTTATCTTTTTGTTTCGCATAGGTTTAACTTGAGAAACGCGGCTTATAAAACGTTTTTTTCCGTTTCTTTCGCTCGCTTCGGATGATACTCGCTCAGTTGCTTCCTCGCCTCTTCTCCTTCTCCTTCTCCCCTACGGTTCTATGTCCTGATTACATGATTATGCATTTGCCTCTCTCGGCCCAGGGATTGTTCTTCTTGTCGGGCGCGTGTATCAGTGGATCAGTCTTTTCATTCTCTTCCACGTATTCCCTCATCCTGAAAGCAGGCACATGTTTTATTAATCTCTTCCTTCGACTAACATCGATGATTGATAGGTAGACTGAAATTAACCATCCAGAGGAAAAGGTAAAGAGTCGTTGAATCGCTTTGAGAATCGAGAAACGATACATTCATTTATTAGCGATTGAAATCATCATAAATGGTTCCACGTGATTTTATATGTAGCGATTGGTTTTACTGAATTACGAACGAAATTAAAATAACTTTCAATGTGCAAAATTAAAGAAAAAAACGTGTAAAATACGAGCTTTGAATATTGAGATCTTTGTCGAAAAGGAAACAGTTACAGAAAAGAAATCGATCGGAAAATTAGCAAGTACGTTAACTGCCATTACTTGTTGATTTTGTGTTCGTAGGTTCAATGATCAATAATTTTCCCATATCGCCATTACGTAATTCTTATTACATTATCATTATATAACAGTTACATTACTTACCTACTGGCTAGAACTTGTATTGTCTGTACTCTATATCGATTTTGATAAAATTGATCATTAATTTTGTAATTTAGGTTTTAAAGTAATTGATACAGTTTGTTTAATACCTGATACGTGATAATCTTCGCAATAAACTGCTTTAAGAGATACAACTATTAAAAAATTGATAAATTAAATTGAATTTTATAATTTTTAAATTTTACTAAAAATTAATGATTACTACATTAAATATTAAACATTAAATATTACTAAAATACATTGTGACTTTATTTTATTCGATACATATGTATGCCTGGCGTAATAAGTATTTTAGAATATATTTGATTATTTCAGAAAAGAGCGGAGAAATCGCGATAAATTTCTAGGTGTTCGAGAGACGAGATATACATGCAGGATTATAAACGTAACAAGGTTGCAAGCGATACAAAGAAAAGTGCAGCGAGAAACGAATAGTTGGCCGTTTCGCCGCGAAGGCTCGGTGAAAGGGACTCGGCAACTACTCTGGCCGATTTTGCGTTCAAGGAGAATTCTGTATTCCGAAGGTTTACGATTACTTGATCGCGATCGAATAATTTTTCCAACTAACTTCAAATTGTAATCAATTTATTCCACGATGTCGGAACAGTCTGGTTTTCTCCTCAATGAAAAAAGAATGAGAAGACTCTGAAATCCGTGAGAAGGAGAAAGTAAAATATTAGGAGAGATAAGTACTTCAAACTAGGTTATTTCAAGCTTTTCAGATCTCTTTTATTACAATATATATATATATAAACTATTTTTTATAACATTAAAAGTTTAGAAATTATATCTATTCTGCATTGTGTCTCTAAGTTTACCGCCATTTAGAATTTATCTATGGTAATATCACTTCAAATACTTTACTGAACCTTTTAATAATATCCATTGCAATAATATCGGATGTCTCGATTAGAATTTATTATTGAATTTATTATACTTTCTACTGCGTCTCGTAGTTCGCACCGATCTTTGGATATGCAACGTTATCTCGAACGTACATTTGATCGTAAAGAATAAGTTGGAAGGATACGACACAAATTCTTCAGTTATGGCGCTGAATAAGGCAAGTTCTATACCTAGATGCAATCGCAAGTATGATTCCTGTCCGCTGTTTTCAAACTGATGAACTACAGAGGGAAAGAGTCTGAATTATAGAGGTGTCTGCTATTGAGATACGGTTAAAATTACGCAACGCTAATGGGGCCATTTTTATTGAATGAACGGGGTATTATGCAGGATTTTTTTTCAAAACACGAAGAAATTAATCTTATCTTGTACCCTAAACGTTTTATGAATTTTAATACAAACTATAAACGTATCTAACGTAGAAAAGAAATGTAGATTAGAAATTTTAATAATTAAGATATCTCTAACATTAGTCAGGGATAAGTGAGATACTTTTCAATCTACACTGTAGCAACTTTCTTTTTTACTATACTCCAATATCTCAGTACACCAATTTTCACGCTTACGTTTAATCATTGAAATTCGATTTTAAATCAAATTTCAATGTTACCTTTTCTATTTCGAGTAAAATAAGCAACTGATTTTTGTTTATCGAAGAGAAGATATAATAATCTAATTCTAATTGAATCTTTGTTAATTGTACTTTTGTTTGTCAATCACTGTTAATGAATATCAATAACAGCTCTAATCATAAGAATCTTCTGTTCCAGTCAACTCACAGATTAGCAGAAAACCATTAGCGAGAAAATCATAAGCTTTCACTTATCACTCTTTATTAGAAACGGATGTGGGTTAATGACCTGTTGCGGCTTGCACAAGTTACTTTTCAATGCTTATTTCAGAGAACCGTTTTGCTTGAAACACGACATTATCTGCAATTGATTGAGAATTTTCCGATTACTTGCGACGATTCTTGCTCTCTTTCTAAAAAATGAATTATGTTCTATTCACTAAGAATACATCTTGCATCCTTCTATTGTATTATAGTCAAAGGGCCCGTTCATTATGATAGAAAATAGTTTCTACAACTTTCACAACGTAATTTCTAAACCTTCACGTGCGTCTGTACCCTATAATAAAGACTGTATCATCAACTTCGGAGTACATCAAGTTCGAAAACGTTGAATTGTATGCAAAAGCGAAGACTGGGTCAATTCCGACGTTTCACGCAGACGTTTCACGTTCATTATACTTCATGTCACGTTTACGTGTTCCACTCTGTCAAATTATTGGTCGAAATTTTTATGGAATATGAGACGTATGAAGTTAGTACACGATAAGAAAACCAACTTCTCCCATGCGCGACGAGAGCAAAGTTTCGCAAGTACCGAAAGTACACTTACCGTAGAAAATTTTTATGGATTAATTTTCTACTAAAAAAACGTATCAACGATAAGCATCTCTCTCGTAACTTTTACATACATTTTCGGAATTGTTTCAAATTTCGCTAATATAATCGCGTCGTAATCCGACTGCTAGTGAAAATTTGAAGTTTTGAACATATACACGCGAAAGAAGGTTCTCTATGGTGGTACAATGGTTCAAGTACTTTCATGAGCCACTTTGTACGTAAGCAGTTGGCGCGGACAATGCCGTTTCTTCGAATGTATCGCGACGTGCACGATGGGGAAAAGCGCGCGACGCTGGAGGAAGGAGAATGTCCGGCGTTAGGTGCTCGACAGCGCGAGCGAGAGATTAGCTCGATCGGCAAGAGAGGAGGAAAAAAATGAGAGGTAAGTACCTTTCACTTCGACACTCTCCGAGAGTGCAGACCGCGGAAACTTTTTGCTTTCGCGTGCGATTCACCTCGAAAAACCGCAGCGGACAACAGCGCCGTGGTTCCGCGTTCGTTCCGCAACACCGTACACAACTTCCCATATGTTATCAAACACCAAGCGTCTGTTGTCTCGTTAGTTACACGGTGTCGTTAAACTCTCTGCGATCCCAGCGAAATTTCAGGCTAATTGCCTGCGTCAATACGATTTGTTCGAGATCTCGCCGACACTGACAACCGGTGTCTGTATCATTATAACGTATCCGCTTGGTGTGTCGTAATAACGTGTCGTTTTTTTTTTTTTTTTTCACCTATCCTCTATTAACTTCACACTGATAGACGATATTTATTTGAAAAGTAGCACACTAAGCTTCAACATGTAAAATTTAATTCCCTTTCGATTAAATAACCAAAAAAATGAAAAATCAGAAAATAGAGAAAGATCGAATCATCATCTTTCTACCTGCGACCTGCGATTGTGATTCTAGGTGTTTTAATACCAGGTGAGATTGAGTGGATGTCTATCTAGAGTTCGAGCGTCTAAAAGCGATTAATCCACGAATATGCGATTAACGGATACTCTATGTCCAAGGAGATCCTGTCCCAGCATGTAATAACGCCACCGGGAACGCTGGTGTAATGTAACCTTGACTGTCGATTACTGGCCGCGCGTTGCGGCAGGCCATGCCACACCGATTACACCGGTTATACGTCACCTACACGTCCCGCGTTCTTCGATTTGTCTAGGAAGCGGCTTCTCCGATCACATTGTCCGAACGATCTTTACACGACACCGAGACGATTGTTTCGTTCCAGTTGATTCAACACGGTGCGATCGATACTACGTCGTTCGGTTCTTCGTCTTTTAACTATCATCTGCATTATTTTATCGCGACGTAACACCAGGCTGAAATCATAGAACTTAGAATTTCCAATTTTGTTTGTTCAAAGGGATATCAACGTTCGTTGAACATTTCAAGACAAATTTGATAATTTGGTATGTCATTATATCTGTAAATATGTAATTGTAAAATTTCTCGTTATCTCATTAAGATCATAGCGAGAGAAGTTTTGTGAAATTTATAAATCTTTATAATTTCGAACGGATAACCGTGCATGCAAGATAGCAACATGTGTTAATTAAGCGCCGAGATAAAGGAACACGATAGTTTAAGAAAGAGTAATTAATTAAAAATGTCTTGAGATCAGATAACAGCATGTGATTCATGTGTACGATCGAAAGATTCTGAACGTTCGATGTTAAGCTGTAAGGTACGAATGTATGACGCGAGTGAATCTTCAAAACGAGAGGGATTCATTGACTCGTTGAGGATCAAGTATCCATTGGACCTGAAGACTCTGAATCCACTACGCCAGAAAACCAGAATTACTAATATTGATTTGACCTATTATCCCAGTATAACATAAAACAATATTAAAAATAGCGTTCGTCGATAATCGCCTACTTTTTCTTTTTGTACAAGTTTGGAATTCCGAGATTAATTAACGCAAATAATATCTTAAATTGCCAAAGAAGGAACTTAATTTCTGCTGTGTATTAATTTTGATCCTGCCTTACAATTAATTTCTGACCGATTTATTAATATTCTTTTGATTTTGTGCTAGACTCTATAAATTTTAGAATAATAATTATATTTAGCAGATTTTTGATTACACTATATATATATATATATATATATATATATATATATATATGTGTATTTGTTATACCATATATGTAAGATGTCTTAGAGAGTTCATTCAAAATTCTTCAATCATCTCAATCAATTGACAATTTTAATGTTACAAATTTGTCATAGTGTAAGCACTATAATCTATTTATCCAGTACGTCAATAACTTTCAACCTGTTGATCGTTAAATCAATTTTCTTGAACTTCAATGGATACTTCTATATACTTAAGAAAAAAAGAAACAAGTTGACGAACTCCCAAACTAAGCGATTGTCATGAAAACATCTAATTTGATTTTTAGACATGTTCAATCGAACAAGTTGAGCAACTTTAATAAACTGGAATAACTTATGTATATAGTTATTACTGGTCGTAATGACCCTTTTAACAGAATAGAATCGAAGAGAGACCGCGGGTGATTGACACTGGGAGGGGGTTGGTTGTCACAAGTCTAATTACACGTCTAATTATCCGTAATCTATGGCGATCTAATGACTGTGATTCGAATTACTGTAGCATCTCCATTATCTGAAAATCCATTACTCAAACATTCGATTATTCAAACAACGGAATTCCTTCGTTACATATATACATATATACATATACGTCTGGTATAATTTCTTCAATTTTGCAACTAATTTCTCGAACAATTGAATACGTACAAGGTAATAGAGAAAATGACAGAACAATTGGAAAGAAGGTTGATAATCTCGCTGAGTTCAATGTTAGCCCGATTATAAGAGATTCACGATAGAATCAGCCTTTCCGTTAGATGCAAGGCAAATCCTTGGGTTTACGATTGCGAGATTTCCCACTGCAAAAATCATCGTAATCGTTTCCTTGGCCGTTCAAATTCTTTTGATTATCAAAGACAGCGAGGTAAAATTGTTTGTCTGGCGTTAGCTCTAAAGTTTTTCAAGGTCTCTGGAATACGCCATAAGAATTTCAAGGAGAAAACAGATTTCACATGGAGGCAAGCGTGGATTCGAATAAGCGAATGTGTACGAGCAAGAACACGAAAGAAGCTCAATAAAAAGATTCGAAGCCTTTAAAAGAACTGTCTCGTTATAGAATAGTATAGATAGTTATACATTGAAATAAATAAAAGTAAATTTAATAAGTACGACGATACGTGAAAATTTTTATATCTGAATGAGAATTGAATTATTATCATTATTATCTCAGTTGAAATATATAACTGTATATAAGAAATATAGAATATCTAATATATTCTTGCAACTGTAAAAATATACAAAACACATGTATAAAATAAATCTAGTTTCTATATATGTAGTATACATTTTATCATCAGTTTTTTAATAAACATTCGTAGTTTGGTAGTTTATTCATATTTACATACAGACATGCATACAACTAACTGAACGTAATAAAAATTTTTACGTATTTCAAGTATAGAACAATATGATATAACGTTCAAAGTTGTCATTTAAATTATTATTTAAATAGAATCATGGAATATTCATACAAATACAAAAATTATCAACAAAAATTATAAAGAATGCTACATTAATTTGAAAAAAAGAACGCGAGTAATTATTTAAATTTTACGTCCACTGTAACAATGTATCACGTTCATCAATATTCTGTTTTTATCAATTTTCGAATTATCTAAATACAGTTTCAGAAGTTTAAGAAACAGAAATTATTTGCTACTTAAATTTTTCATCGTACTCTTTATATATTACACATTACGTGTACTATAAATAACTTCTTAACTAAAAGTAGGCTCGAAAGAAATCCTAAATAAAACACAAAATCACTTGGTTTATTTAAATGTAATTAATTTTAATTTATAATCACTTGAATGAATCACTCTTCTAGATCAATCAATCTTAAAGTTAAATTAAAAATAATATGCGACACAGAGCCTTGGGCAATCATTATGTCGTGCTAAATTTATCTATGACAGAAACATTCGAAGTAAAACTAATTCTCGAATATCGTAAAATTCATATATAATACGAATAAAAATATACCTCTGACTGTTAAACATTTTCCACTGCAGATACTTTGTAGAATGTATGAAAAATGACCATAGGATTTATTTTTTACCATCATAAAACATTCCTGTGTCTTTTAGTATATAATTTCTCATTAGAAAAATTATTGAAGAACAGCGCAAAGCGTTACTGTGAACACGTCTCGTATAAGAATCACCCTAGAAGCCTGCAGGAGCTTCAGTCAAAGTCTGAATTTTTAAGTCACCACTATCCCCTTGTCTAAATCCTCAACCCTCTTTAACTTCGTCAATGCAACCCATTAAAAAATGATGAATCGTCTCACTGAACTTTCTTTGTACGATACCTGGAGGGCAAAGAAAATATAAAATAAAATATTCAGTCTGACAAATGTGCCTCGTATACAATCGGCAAACGATTAGGAATTACCGAATAAATTACAATAAAAATCATTGACAGAACGGACCAAATCGAACCAAAAAGCACGCAGGACCAATTACTCGAACTATAACGAAGCAAAGGCTAAAATGAGACGACACAGCCACTAAAATTATCAACCAAGTGACTTACGATAACAAAGATGAACGCGAAGTAACATCGCGTGTTAATCAGCGTATCAAACGAGACAACGGCAAAATAAAAGGGCGCAAACGAAATTTCACGAACAATTGATGAATATAGGATGAGATAGATGGGGTTGTTGGACGGGTAGCACGAAACTTTCCATGGACCATCCTCGCCGTACCATCATCTATCAAATGAGATGAGTAAAACAGAACTGAGAAACAGAGCACGCATTCTGAATGTAAATCAGCAACAAAAAAAAAAAGAAATTGCGACAACGACGTACAAAAGGTGAGACACGGACGAAAAAACGAAGGGTTAATGGACTTACGCGACAATACTCTTCGACAGGGGCCACCGTTCCATATCAGCTTGGTACTTCATGTTCTCGATCTGCTTCTTCAGTGCGTCCTTGTCCATGTTAGCGAGTACACTGGGATCCATGGTTATAGCCGCGCCTCCCTTTTGCCAGATAAGAGCCGAATAGCGCTTGCGCCTCTACGAAAAATCAATAGAACCGACTATGTATGGGGACTCCTGTTATTGGAACACCAAACCTACGTCACAGACTGGCAACAGGAAATTCGATTCTGCGAGGAAAAGTGCACGAACTTTTCCCTCGTCGCGACCTCCGCGAGATGACAACGGATCCCGATTCTGTTTCTCGCACGCACGTGACGTCCAAACCGTCATCGTGCGGATCGAAGCGTTATGTAGCCGTTTCATCATGTTGTTTTATATTAATCCATATATGTACGCGTTACAGGTCATTATACCGAAGGCACTTGGTACTTTGGTACAACCAAACGTAGCTTTCGTAGATTGACTTGATCTTGGATTTCTTGGAAACTCTGTTTAACCAACGGTGTTTGGCACGATCCTGGCAAATTAGCAGAAGATCGCTTGTAAAGAGATGACCCTCTTTTTCTTACAGATTTAAACTCTGTGCTATCTTGCTCCGAGTGAGGGGATGCTGTTGCTGACAATTGCGGAATTATAAATTATTTGTACATGTCGAGTATGTACAGAGCGTTCGCGGATGTTTCAAAAACAGCATCTGAAGTAAAATGCTTTAATACGAAGCCTCGTTACAGTTGAACTTCGATTAACTGAAAAATTTCCAAGAGTAAAAATCAAAATCTTTGCGAATTATAATCTCTGCGTTCCTAACATTTTCAATAATCCCAGTGGGAATAACATACAAGTGGGATTATTTTTTCTAGATACTTATTCTTCTGTTCTGTTGACGAGCTGTTTTTAAGCACTTTCAATGAAGAACCCTTTGACGCTTCCAGCGGAAGCAACGAAGCTTGAATCTTAACGAGGAACACATGGAACAAACACAATGCGCGTACCCATAATAAATTTCTAACGCCCTCTTCTCTTTTTACGGTTTATACGCTTATTCTTCCCTGTCGGTAATGATCGTTAGGCAGGGGAAAGTACCATAAATAAATTAAATTTCAACATCCGTTTGAAACATGATGTAAAATGTGGTGATAAACGGTAGTTCCATTCTATCATTTGGCAACAGATACTATGTTACTGTTTTATACGATTCTCAAATATTTGTAACAATAGAATTAAGAAAAGCTAATCCGTTGCTTTACTCACACACTGACCAAGATTATTGTGTCACGCATTGTAATTATCGAATTCGTACACACATTCCACATAGAGTAGCTAATAATTCCTACGGCTTCGTTCCTCAACGTGACTAACAATAAGTATCGTTTTCCGAACAAAGTCAATGATGATCTTCCATTTTACAAAATATTTGTAGTTAATCTAAATTCTAAAAAGAAAATATTTATCTTATCGTAATTTTTATACCATTTTAAATGTTGCGATCGCCTGTTTCCTTTCTCTATAAGAATATAACTATTTTCGGTAAAAAATATTTTATGTATATGTGTAAGTAACATAATCAAATAAATAAAAGAAATAAAAAGGAATATTTATCTTTTATTCTAAATGTCAGCAAATGTACAATCCAAAAGCTTAAAGAATAAAGAATAATTTTACTCACGTCTGATCGTACACGTAAACAGTAGTCGCTACTTTATTTGTAATAAAATCTTCCAAGAAATTGCTTTCACAATGTCAAGCAGAGCATGCTCCGAAACAGGCTTGGGATAATAAAAAATATTCGAGTCATGACACAGATGTTCACAATAAAGTTATACAAGTTGGAATTTTGAAAAAGAAAAATGTCTATAATAAATTTCAAATTTAGTTACTAAATGGAATGAACATTTAAATATTTCCACACTAATAACTAAATAGATGACATGAATTAACTTGGAAAAGAAAACTCCAAATTAATTTAACTTGGAAGAGAAATTAATTCCAAAAATTTATTTCTACGCGACAAAATTACAAGTTATCAAGCTGCTATTAATTAAAATTAAAATCGCAATAATAATGTCACTCATAATAGAGATTCAGACGATAGTTGCCTTACTTTGGCACAAGTTCTTCTAATTTCAAAAATAAAACATTAATGAATCAATTTTAAAATTTACAATATTTCGAATTCGTATAGGTTCATTGGAATTTATTATTTTTGAAAATGTAAGAAGAAAAACATTATTTCACAAATGATTATATATATATATATATAAGTTATTTGTAACTTGGATCCAAATGGAAATAATTAAATTAATTTAATTTAATTTTTCACTATTCCACTCAAATCGGACATTTCTGCTACCCAAGGTCATTCCTCTACAAACCACGCCAAAAATAACATCCATTTAAATGACCCTATCATAGAAGTTGATTTTTATCACGCGTATACTATAAATATAGATGCGAGTGTTTATACTGCTATTTATCTCCTCCATATTTTAGATTATGATAATAATCATAGCTTACGTTTCATTTCACTTTCCCATCTATTGCGAGTTTATCTATGCATAATTGATGATTACTATCATATAAATATCCATTCGCTATACTATCACAAAATGCATCAAGTGTAACAAATATTTTTTTTATGAAAAATCACTTTTTTGTTGATATTATACTTATTTATGGGACAGCATGTAAGTAACCTAGATCATATGCATATAGCATGTGCTATATATGCATATTATGTGCAGCAAACAAAATTTTAAATTCTGTTAGTCTGGTATAACAAACGTTACGCATATTTTGTAGAAATATTTTATATCATGCAATCTATCCTTCTGTCCTTTTTTAAATTATTTTTCATCTAATTTATATAGAATTATAATATATAAAATATAAATAATATATAAAATTTATATAATTTTGCTGTACTGCAAAATATAGGAGCTATCGAAAAGTCAAAAATAAAACGTACAGTTTTTTTCAAATAAGATTTCGCAGAAATCGATGTATCAAGCATGTATATCTAAGTAATAATTTGGACCACGGTATGCATCTCTCTTCATCAAACATTTTGCGTTATTCGGTATTTTTCTTAGCTTACATTGATAAGATAATAGATTCTAAAGAAAAAGATGTAGACCAAGATTTACGAAGTCATTACTGAGTTGGAAGTATTCACGTACTTGCTACATTTTCAAAATTTTAAAATCAATCCTCTCGAGAACGAAATCTTATTAAAAAAATTTCTTTTTTTATTTTCGATTCATTTTTTTTTTCTTTCTATAGAAAATTACGTTTTTGCAAATCATTCTGTATAAATTACACAGCAAATTCATATAAAAATATGTTGCATATAACATTTTCAATTTTTTTAAGAGCATTATTCAACTAATCAAACTTAATTCAACTAATCAAATTTAATATCAAAGTCTATCAAATTTCTCCAGACTTTTTTCCGTATAACACGTTTTATCTAGCTTAACATATTATTTGATTAACGACCAATGATCGAACATAAACCTCGATAGAAGGATAAAAATTACAAACGCTTGCGTTTTGCGATTAATTAATTTAATTTAATTTGCCAACGAAGGAAAATAAAGTTCGTAGTTGAAGAGAACAAAAACCTGCTGCGTCCATTTGCCTCGACATTCACTTCAGCCTCGAGAAATGTCTCTTAAAATGCAAGGCGTGTATAACCAGCCTACGCTAAGACTAAGATCAACGATAGCTGAAAAATCAACGTCGCGGAATGCCAGCCGAAACTTTCCCGATCATTTTGAAATAGCTCGGTGCATTCACACCGACCTAGCGCACGTAGACGCGACACCGCGACGAAAATTCACCGCTCTTCATAGATAATAATTATCTCTATCAACTAGGTCTAGGCTCCGTCGTTTCGAAACCGTTTCGGCTCGCAGAATCGAATCGAGTATTTTTCCTTGATGATATTTTCGAGAGGTATTCTCGATACTGGCACTTACCCAGTAAACAGAATTTCGGTGTACAGCAGGGGGCACGTGTCACAGGAAGTCCGTCCCAATAATCGTGGTCGAATATTAGAGAGTAGCACTCACCTTGCCGGAGGTCGGAGAAGTTCTGAGATGCGCTGACTCTTGGCAGGTTTCTCGATTCGCTTACGGAAGCCTCAACAAAACTCGGCAATCTAATTTGCTGGTAATTTACGTGCCGATATCTTCAATCATTGTTGTCATAAGAATATTCCTCGGCGAATGTTCGGTCTGCTTATAATCCGTAATAAATAAACTGACCGTGTTAACCTTCCTCTCGACCTGGATGGCTCTCGATTCCGTTACACGCTTCTTATGGCATCGATGAAAATAAGTTCTCTATGGAAAAATAAAATAAACCGATGTTTATTGTCTCTAAAGGTATATGTCGTTGCTATATATGCATGTTGACACGGATATGATGCAATTTTTGATGAAACTAGCTTGGCGTACGTTTGAAACAGAAATTGATTTATTAAATAGGGATAAACCAAAAATGCTAACTTTTTTAAAAATATTTCGTTTTAAATATTAACAAATTCATGGCACGCGAATCTGTAATCTGTACATGTAGTACTTACATGTTGATTACAATTCTTTAGTTATTGTCAGTAAATGTAGTGCGGCTCCTTTACTACGGGAAAATAAAAAATTAGCATACGTATATAGGTATAAACATATTTCTTTACAAATTTAAAATATATATTTCGTATAAATGTTAGCCAATAAATTGAATGTTAGTAAACATTATGATTTAGTTATACATATATATAGTATAGGCATGTTAAGAAATACTACAAAACGTGAAAATTAAAAAATTTCTAAAAGTTTCTTAAAAACTGCTAATTTTTTTTTGTTGGTTTTTATTTTGTTTATAATGATATAGTTGATAGTAATTGTATATAATAGTTAATAACTAGCAAGAGAATTCAAAAACTTAAAAACAGTAAATGAAAACTCGGCATGAATTTAGGAATTAGTCTGTCATTGTATTAATTAATCTTAGTGTTAACACACTTACTAGCCACTGTTGATCATTCTTGCATAGCGCAAGCTTCTTATTATGTTTGCTAACAAGATTGGCAAAATCTACTTGTAAGGTATACTAGACTAAAATGTTGAATCATATCATTTACTTGATCTTTTACCGTTTAATGTCTTTTTCATTAAGAAAAGCAATGTACAATGCTATTTTTGTATGAAATGCAAATATATACACCGATTTGTAGACAAAATTTATTGATTAAGTTATTGATCAAAATTAATTAACAGCCATCAAAAGGCATCAAAAATTACTGTAGTTTTTACTTTCATTATTTTTCTAAATAATTATTTAAGCTTTCCTAATCGATATATATTATAAAAGATTGCAAATTGTAAATTATACAACTGTAAATACAATAAATAAAATTTAATTTAGTTTTTTATTGAATTTATTAAGAATTATTTACGACTGTACGTTTTAAAGTATTTGCATTTCCAGAAGTAGACTGTTCGAGATTTATATCAATACATTTGCTGTGTTCTAACTGAATTTCACGGATATACGAAAACCGATTAATACTAAAGGGAAAATTTCATTGGTGGATTAGAGGGATTGATTTATTGACTGGTGGTTTAGATTTATTAGATGAAATTTCTATTAGTAGCCGAACATGAAAGGAGTAATGTGTTTATTTGTCTACGATGCTTGAATAAATGATACGGGATTAATCTAATTATATCTGCATAAATTTCTTAATATTTTAATAAAATTGAAGATTTTAACAACTATAATTTTTCTATTTAATATTGCACAATTCTGTATTTAGTGAATATTTTACTATCTTCTTATTTTATATACGTACTAAAAAATGGTCAAATATATCACTGATCTTTAATGAAATTTTTAATAAAGATCTAATATCTTTTAATTTCTCATTGAATCTTTTACAAAAAACGCTATTGCCTTTCTTAATGTTTAACCTATGAATCGAGGAAAATGGATTAACTCATTTTTAATTTTATGGATTAACGCATTATTAATTTTATGAATATAACAATTTGTACATCTACAAATTTCTCGATTTTTTAAGTACAGTTTCATTTCTGTTAAGAATAAAGTATATCATCACATTTGTATATATCTATAAGGAATTGTAAACATCCAATAGACATTTTTTTTTCTAATTACGATATGTAAACAGGTTAATGAAAGAGTAGCTATGTATGCATATACATATTGTATCGTTAAAATTTTTTCATTATTAATTTTATTTTTATATTATTTGATGTTACTACTTCTTATAGTTAAAGAAAAATAATAAAACATTAATGTACTTACATTTATACACAAGGAAATGTTTTAAATACCAGCTTATAATCACTGAAATTCAAATTTCCTCGACTTAACATTTTGCGCCATATGCGCCGACTAACCAGGCGGGAAATTTAAATCCTTCAAATATACTAGAAAAATCATGCAATATTTATATTACACATAGACATAATAGAATAAATGTAAAAATAAAATAAATATTTATAATATAATAAAAATTCTATGATGTATGTTTTCTTTCTAGATATATGTTAAAAAAATAAAACGTAAGAACATCATGTTTGTAATAATTTTATATATTTGTAAATTAGTTATTAAAAAAATATAGAACTTTGGAAGTTTCTTGTATAATTTCTTATTTTTTCATTTATCTCTGTAAAAAATTATGTTTGTTTTAAATTAACAATTAAATAGGATTTCATTTAAAAGACCTTGGTATTTTCATACATTCAGTCAGAACAGTTCTACTTATAATTGGAACCGAAAATTCTAAGAAGAAAAGAATAATAAGGACTATATTATATCCTTATATATTTAAACAGTATGTATTTAATTGAAACAGCATACATTAATGATCCAGATTCAAAATTAATTATATTTAATTTAGTATTGTGCTTTCTAACCTGTATAACCTTAATTTGTTGATCTGTATGTAGGATATATTTAGAAAAGAAATAATGATACACTTTTCCAAAACGGACAAATACTTACAACTTGCAAAAGCAGGTACCAGTTATGCCAAACATATGAATCGTTTAAGTAATCGAATATTTGGCGAAGTAACAAGGACAACTAATAACAAATCTATGAAGGTAGTGAAATTATTTAGCGAAAAACCGGTAAACAAACGACCAGAAATTGTTGACTATTATCCACGGCACGTTGAAACTGATTTATTAATGAAACACCTAAGAGATTATGGATTATTTAGAGATGAACATGAAGATTTTAAAGAAGAATATCAACGCTTAAGAGAACTTCGTGGCAAAAAGAAATGGGTTCCACCAATGTTTAGAAATAAGCAAAACGCATGAATTTTTTTGTTTGTCTGAATTCAGTGTATTACACCAAACTGTATATTTTGTAAAAAAATTTCATATAATACATGTGTATATTTAAATACCAAGTATTATGTATAAATAAGAATGTAAAGATTCCAAAATACAAAATGAAAAAATAAGTATAGTCTCTTTGGATATGCTACAACAATATTAGAATAAGAAGCATTTATGTTTTCAAAACTAAATGGCAATAACTCAAAATCGTCTATTTCTATTTGATCCTCGTTTTGCTTTATTACAACTTCATGAATTTGTGGCCTATTGTATAATAATGATTTATTTTTAGCATTAATTTGTTTTTGCAAATTTCCTACAATTTGATTGTTATTTTGAAAACTTCCAATTTCTTTATATGTATAAATATTGTTACTTGGTTTTTTTGTTGTATTTGTGTAAGATGTTTCATAGTAGCCATCAAAGAAAGATGCATTTTTATTATGATTTTTAGAAACAGACTGATGTAATTTGATCCAAAAGTAAGTTGTATTCATAGTTTCTGTAGGTATTTCCTCATGTTGTATTATTTCAGATATATTATGTAAATGCACTTTTTTGCTTGGCCAATAATTTATTTCTTCTGTGTCTAATTGTAAAAGATCTGAATGATTCCATAAGCAACTATGTACATTAGTGTTTCCTTTAAATATACATTGTTTTTCACTTAATTTACTATTATTTTTCCATTCTTCTGTGTCTTTGTTATTAAAAACTAAGTTATTCATCCATATTCTAATTGTAAAAATTATGCATTATAATTTAATTTTCATATTTAAAACATTAAAAATTTTGTTAATTTTATTTTACCTGAATGCACCAAGGTCAATATATGTTGGAAGATCTCCACAGTCTAAAGAAAAATTTGTCCATGATGCGATTCCAACTAGAGCTATTTCATGATTTTGATTTTCACATATAACTGGAGAACCTGGATTACCAGCACAGGCTTTCATTTCATCCTTAAACTCAACCATTGCACAAAATACATTTGTATAATTTTTATTTGTTTTTAGCATATATGTACACATTTTCCAGGAATTAAGAATTACTTCATAATATTGAATTGGCTTAGCTAGGACCTTTGAAAACAATGAAACATAACTTTGCCATCCAAATATCAAACACAATTTGTAGTCATCATCATATCTGACAGACATAATATTAGGTAGAATTATTTTATTATGACACATGTCAAATGGCTTGATAAGCTTCAAAAGAGCTATATTATGATCTCGATCGGGAAGAATAGAATAAGCTTTGTAAGTGGGATATATATATGTAGCTTTTACAGGTAATGTTTGTTTAGAATTAGTTCCATTTAATCCAGTTGCAACTAAAGTAATAGACTGTAATTAAAATATAATAAAATTAAAATATGACTATACATATTCTTTCCTTAATGTTAGACAGAAAAAGGATCATACATTTCTCTTGTCATGAACACACTGAGCTGCGGTTAAAACCCAATCTGGTGAAAGAAGTACTCCACCACATGGTGCTACTGTTTGAAACTGTATCAACCAGGGAAATTGACCATCTTGAGCTCTTTTACCCTTTAATAGTATGCTTTTATACTCTTTTAAATTTATAAAAATCAGAAAAAACCAAATATAAAATAACATTTTCATTAAAATGAAATAAAAATGTGTACAAATTTGAAACATATTTTATCCTCATATAGCTATCTTCAAGTTAATGCTATAAAGTTAAAATAACTATACATGATTTTTACTGAATGTAAAATATTTATTAAAAAGTAAGTATATTAATAACTATGGTAATTAAGTAGTGGCAGTATTTATATTATTTATAGATTAGATACAAAAAGATATAGTTTAATGATAGTTTTAATTAGAAAGTACTGACTTCATAGAATATCAGGTAATATTATTTGACTTGCATTTTTTACGTTAGTATATCCAATCTCTATTCATTTTATCTTCTTGTTATGAATTAGAGAGTATTTCATTCATGAATTATGATAGTAATAATAATAATGTTTGATAGTATTAGTAATTTTTTTTTTATAATTTACAGTTCTTCTTTTACATTTTTCTCTTTATTTTCAATTTTTGCATCTTGCTTCTTCTTCTTTTTCTTTTTGACTTCATTACCAATATCACCTTTCTCTTTTAAACAAGAATCATCATCATCTTTCAATACTCTTTCTGAACATAAATACCTAGTGAGATAAAAATTATGTACTCGAATTAAATTCAATAAATAAAATTTCCATATGAAATGTTACAATAATGGTAGTCAGTACCTAGTTAATGGAATTGTTCCTTGATGATTATGATACCACTCTTCAATGTCAGATTCATGATTTTCAAGTAAATCTTCACATTGTGATTTTAAAGTAGTAATTTCAACAGATGGTTTATCCCATAATTCATATGGAATTCCTAGATCTACTTTAACTCCTTTATCCCTACATAAATGTAATATTATAATTACTTCTAGCATTACCTTTTTTAATTGAAGTATTCACTATTTCAATTGTAGCTTACGCAAGTCCATGAAGTGTTTTAAATGTTTGACTCATTCCTTTAGCAAACCGAGTACTATCTGTACGTTCCTTGTGAATGTTATATTCCAGTATACGTTCACAAAGATTTTCTGTACTTTCCACTAAACGTAATTCTCTAAACAAGAATAAAAGCGAAGTTTAAGTAAATAAAAATTTGTGAATAGACAGAGCTAAATTTTAAGAAACGTATTTAACATTTACGATTTTTTGTATTCCTTCTTTCTCTTGGGTGAAACATCATCAACAGAATACCCAATTTCAAGTACATCGCGTGTTTTGCCGGTTTCATCTAATTTAGCTTCTAATTCGGTGGCAACAACTTTGCAAACTATGACAAAACAGTGATGTGTTGTTTTTTCCGTACACTTCTAAAAAGTTATCAATGTGTACTGTATGTATATAGTTACCTTCGCATTTATTTGCATACTTAACACCTTGTTGTTCTTCTGGGCCACCACTTACAAGATACGAAAGTAACAAGTGCGTCAGAAATATTTGCGTTAAAATATGCATTATAAAATCATAAAATTATAGTACTCATTTAAAGGAACTGCATGGCCATGGAATGATTCGAATTACTCACACCTATGATACTTCTGGCTTACATCTACTCATATCTATACTTTTTCTTATTAGCATTATATCAAAAATGTATAAAAATTTTATGTGGCGTACACACAGAAAAAAATGTTAGCTGTATTTATAATCATGGAAACTTATCGGCTATCGTAAGCATTCTAAGAATCCTATTCTAACGATTACTTCAAGCTGATTTGAGTTACGTGTCCATAGAGCGTTGAAACACTACAGTGCGGGAAAAGTTGAAGATGACTAAACATTGAAGATGTATAGGTAGTGGTTACTAAAAAAACAACTGATTCAAAGCGTTCATTCTTTATGATTTGAAAAGTTTATTTTCTTTCTGTTCCAGAAGCTTTTTATATCTTCAAGGTTTTTATTTTGGATCCTTGCGGTATAATCGTAAGTTATATTGATTCCATCAATTGAAAATTTCCTTCCTGATTTTAATCCGTCATTGAAGATAAAAATATTCACGGTTGTATCTAATAACATTTAAATTAAATAATAAGAAGTTTGCAAATTATATTCCTTCTTAAAATTTAATCTCCCGCTTATTGCGTTATCCACATGAACATATTTTGTATTTTATGGTTGTGTAGAATAATTTTAAATTTGCTAATTTACATATTTACATATCACGTTATTAAAATAAATCAAATTTACGTACTAGCATAACAACACGTTTGAAAATAATATCAACAGTATAGACATATACCGAGAAAAAAATAGTTTTACTTATAATTAACTTCCGGTAATGGGTATTTAATAAATGGCGGTGAAAACAAATTAATGTTTTATCAAGATTTTCATCGATGCAATGAAAATATTTGAGTAAGTTATTTATAATATCATATATCGTACGTTGATAAGAACATGGAAATTGTTATTGGAGAACATGATAATTGTGCATATTATAAAATACAAAATATCATTCTTCATCAATTGACCGAGTTGATTTAATTTCGAAATTTTTTACAACATTTATTCTTATAGATTTTTGATAATTAAACACAATATCTTGCATGATGACTGCAAAAGTATATCAACCGGATCAAGAATTAGAAACGAAAGTTAAGAAAGGTTAGAATTCTGTGGTACCTTTGTCTGCAAATGCATTTAGATCATTACTGATCTTACTTTTTTTTAATCATTTTAGCAACTGAACGTATATCTGAGAATATGCACATAGTTGCAAATGAACCATCACTCGCATTTTATAGACTTCAGGAACATGTAAGAAAGGCATTGCCTCCTATGGTAGAGAAACGTGTAGAAGTACTTGCACTTCAACAGCAACTTTTAGGCAGATGTTACGATGTGGAATATGCCGTAAGTGCTATTAAAACAATGCACGGAGCTGGAAAAAGTTTTGAGAACACTTTAGAATTTATCAAGAATGCCATATTTTTCAAGCAACAATTGAAGTATGAAGAACAACGTAGGCACAAGAAAGATGGAAACAGAGATTCTGTGTACAAAAGACTGTCTGCACACATTCCTACCTTAGATCATTTACCTGATGAAATATCTGATGTTGTAAGGGAAACTGCTAACAGAGTTGAGTCTATGATGAATCATGCCAGATATTCCACTGAGATTCAAAAAACAAATTGAACTTAAAATAATAATTCAATGTATTAATATAGAATATATTGAAAAGTATAAATGTGGATATTGTAAATAATTGATTTTAATTATACACGATAAGTTTATTTATTGTTATAAGTTAAAAAGTTATATAAAAAAAGTATGTAATATAAAATACTCTTACATTTTGAAAAATTGAACATTTTTTGTATGTTTACAATATTATTTTATATGAAAAGCTAATTGTTTAGCCAAATTAAAAATTTAAGAGTTCAATGTTATTAAAGCTTTTCAAAGTTTAAAGAGGTGTACACTTGCTTATTAAATTATTTGAATGCTTATGCTTCAAACTGTTAACAAATAAAATTCACGCAGTCTTTACAATATTACAGCAAGTAGAAAATATAAGTTTTAAGAATGTGGGTAAAATTAGAAGAAAGTTTAATAATGTATACTAAATTAATAAAACATTAACATATCTTTTATTGGAGTCACAATAGTATCCAAATGTAAGAATTATTTTTATATTAATTTATCTTAATATCAAGGCCTGCTTTGGCATAAATTATTCGTAGCAGTATTCCATCTTTAATATATATATTTTTCATTTTATAGAATTCCAGTGGAACAGAAATTCTATAAAATGAAGATGAAAATTTTTAAGTTTTCTGTAGAAAAGTTCAATATGCAAAAAGCATTGTACAATAGTTGTTTCTAAACAAATATTTATATTATTTTATTGAAAATAAAAACTTTCAACAAACCAAAAACAAAACTTCTGATCTTCTCATACATCTCTATATACCACAACTGAGCCAAGCTACAACCATGTTTTCACAGTGGGAAGTAAACTTTATTTCTCTAATTGCACGTTTTTCTTTCTCCATATATGATGTTGTCCATCAGCACCAAAAAGCTTAAATTTATTATCGTCTGAGGAAATAACTTTGTCCCAGAACCTATTGTCTTTGTCAACAGAGTTTCTTGCCAAACCTAATCTTTTCTTCATGTTTGCCTTGTCAACATCTGACTTTTTTCGTGGTATTCTTCCATGATAATCATTGTTCCGTAAAATTCTACGACACAATTCGGCATGCACATCTTTCCCAAAGCTGACAGCAATTATCCCAGCAAGCTGCGGAGCAGAAATGCACGGGTTCTTCTTTATTTCTCTTATAACAAGCTTCTCCTCCTTGGAAGTTAATTTCTTTGGCCGTCCTGTTCGAGCATTGTTCAAGATGCTCCCCTCGTTCTTTGACTTTTTAATTATATAATGTACAGTCGATTTGCTCCTGTTTATGTGTTTTGCAATTTCCTGATAAGATTTTCCTTCCTCATGTAGCTTCACCACCAACTCGCGCTCACTCTTACTGGTTTCCGACTTCTTCATAGACTTTCTTGTAGCCATATTCCAAAAAAATTTACGAGACTATTATTCTCCATGAAACTCTTGTATCTTAACTATCGACTGAAATGCAACAATTACGTTAGATGAAATGTTTACTTTAGTTTCTGCGCGTGTTCAAATACTTTTGTGATCCCCGTAAGCGTATGCTTACATTTCTTGTTGCATTACAGTAATCCAAAAAGATTTATTATCAGATTTGCCTTTAATTTTATTCATATATTCTCCAAGACTTGTATCCTCTGTACACGCAGCCTAATATTACAAATCTAATCTTACGTTTACAAGTTTCTTGGTTATTTAGAGCGTGAGCGTTCGGATACTTTTATGAGCAATTCTACGCAACAAGAGATGCAAATTTTGCTGATGTTTGTGTTTGTAATCTCATTAGCCGTGTGCAAAAATGTCAATGTCTATTGGGATGTTTTTCCTTCTCGAATCGCTCTGTTGTTCGCTAATTTTGCGCGGGAGAATAATCCTGTGCACTCAAGTAATATGCATGACATCGTTGTAACTTTCCGGCGCTTTCTCATGTAGCAACTGCCGCAAATCATTTCCGATTGGCCGTATCGTTGAAAGTGAGACAAAGTCAAGTAAGTTTAAAGAAGAGGAAACTAGACAAATAGTGTCTTTTTTAAATCAATAATAGATATGTGAGAAATATTGGGAACGCAGTAAAAAGTTTGCTTTTCCTTTTAAAATAAAGATCAAACGTAATTCGAATATCGACTTGATCAATGTCGATAATTATCGATTAGTATCGAAACGTGTATACTGGTTTGAAAGCTATTGAGAGACCGCCAAGTTCAGTAGATTACCTACCGTTAAATACACGTGAAGAAATTGTAGTTAAATCCAGAGAACCCCAAATATGTTTCTCTCGATATTTTCTATTTTATTTTGTTTAATATCGAGCGCCTCGGTGCACAGATTAAATGTTCCTAGAGTTTTATTGCCGGTATTTAATAATTTTGCTGTAAATTTCACACTTGAAGTTACTGATGGTGCTTGCTACAAATGGTAACTATCATTTCTTTTACAATGTAACTCTGTTCTCTTATTTGTTTATTTCCAATTCAATCTTTTCATTCATGAGTTTGATGTTTTATTATTTTTCATAAATCAGTTCTTGGAATTATATTTTTCATGTTTTATTCCCTGTTTTTATTCTAGTACTACAATTTTGTTGTAATGTTGTTCTTGAAATAAAACGTTTATTTAACAACAGGTCAACATCACGGTTAGATATTATTCAGCTGATTCCCATAAATGAAAATGTTGAAAGGACTTGTTCTTCTGCTATATTGATTCAAACAATAACAAGAGAGTCCACTAGAAACACTGCCATAGTATTGGCAGAAGATGCTAACAACGGACAGTTCTTAAGATGTGATGTTATAGTTGATGTAATTTTTTCTTTAAATCTTGTAACAACTACAAGAGAATTGTACATTGAAGAAGCACCAGAAGCATTCGAAGTACGTGCTTACGATGAACAAGGTAAGAATCTTCAACGAAACTTTGTTATTTTGTACTATGTTATTTTAATTTGTAATTTTTGAAGTTTAAAGCTTAAACTTTTAAAATGTACTTTTGCAGGAAATGAATTTACAACTCTTGCTGGAGTAGAATTTCTTTGGAACATAGACAATGCTGATAAGTATATGCCAGATTCTAAAGCACCAAATGCTATTTTAAGATTTATGACTTATTTGGAATCGCAATATGAAACTCCACCAACAGTTGCTGCATTAGATGCAATTGGTAAGAAAGGTCATATTGTGTTACTGGAAGGAATAAAAACTGGTACAGCAAAGGTATTGATATATTCCATATATTGCGTATTGTATTTTCAAGTATAATTTTTTACAGAATAAAATACTCGTTGCAGGTTTCTGTGAAATTACCTTATCCAGAATATAAACACGTTCCATCAATAGAAGTTGAATTAATTGTAATAGCTAATTTAATTATTATTCCATCAGACACAACAGTTATGGCATATGATAGTTTCAAGTATAAAATAATGCAAGTAAGTATATTATTATTCGTATATTTTAAAGTTGAATGAATTAAATTTCTAATTATCTATTTATAGGTTCGTCAAGGTCGTTTAGAAGAAATAAGTTTGCCATCTAGCCAATACTATCTAGAAGCAGAAAATCCTAACATATTAGAAATTGATAATGATCGTGATTTTGCGTACGCTAAATCTTTAGGACGTACTAAAGTATTCTTACATGACAAAAATGTACGTGATGAATATCCCGTTATTTTGCCATCTGCTACAGTTAATGTAAATGATGTAGCGTATATAATGCTTGCTGTTTTACCCAATAGAAATTGGGGTTTAGTACTTGGTCATACTCATGAAATTGTTGTTGAATTATATGACAACAAAGATCATAAATTTCACATTGGAGAAGGTGTTGAGGTGTTAGTGAAATTAAATGAACTCTACTTTGAACCAAAATTGATAACGCAAAACGGTACATATATTGTTGGTGTACCCGTTACATGCGGAACAATGACTGTTGAGGCTACCCTTTATGGCATAATTGATAAACACGGTAAAAAAATCTCTCTTGCTTCGCATCCTACTACAAGAGCTGAACTTCTGATTCATACTCCTGTTACTATACGACCTAAAGTATTGGCAGTTCCGTGGGATTTTAAAGCTAAATCAAGGTTATTTACACATTTGCATTTAGGGTTATTATTTACTCTTTTTTTTTAACAATAGTATTTTTGTCAAATTTTATTTTATTTTTATAGATATGATATTGTATTAAAAGCAAGTGGAGGAGATGGATCATATGTATGGTCAAGCAAACATCCTTCTATAGCAACAATTTCTCAAAATGGAGGAATGAGGATTTTAGCAGCTGGTGTAACAGAAATAAATGTCGCTATGACACGAAATCAATATAATAAAGATACTGCAAGAGTATATGTATTACCACCATCAAAAGTAAAAATAATTGAGTACAGTATGGAAGCTGCTGTAGGAGAACAAATTTTTCTTCACATTGCATTATATGGAAGATTAATTAATGGAACAGATTCTAAAGAAATTCCTTTCAATGACTGCAGAGATATTAATTTTGAAATCTACATTCCAGATGGCAACTTTGTACAAAACAATAGTAGTGCCATAGAACCTGCCATAGGTATTGCATGTGCAGTTATAGCAATTACTAGTGTAGATATCGGAACATCCGAAGTAACAGTAGCATATAATGCAAATGGTCAATATTTGACTGATAATGTTACTGTGTCGGCCTATGAACCTTTAATAGCAATACATCCAAGTAGTAAGGAAACTTTATTAACAGTGGGTTCATCAAGAAAAATAGTTTTTAGAGGCGGACCCCATCCATGGTCTAACAAGCCTCAAAGTTATTCACGAAAAATTCAAGTATCTGAGAAAAAAATTGTTGATGTAATAGAATATTCTGATTCTTCAGCTGGATTATACGATATATCCATTTTTGAAGTAATGTGTCGTAGCCTTGGAGAAGTAGATGTAACATATACGATTTCAAATATTCCTCTACTGCCAAATTGTAAAAGTACATATGCATTTGAAACGGTTAAAGTGATTTGTGGCAAACCCAGACATATTTATCTTCAACCTGAATTTAAAGATAGTAAGAATTGTCCTATTAGCAATATTAATACAGAAAGAATAATGGCACATAGCGACAAAAATTTGAAGCTTATTACAGTGATAAAAGACGAGGAAGATAGAACATTTGATAATATAACGAGTTTACGCATTGAATGGAATTTGAAACCCTCGACTATAGGTTTCATAGAAATGCCTTCTGGTTCTATAGAGGAAACAATTATAGATATGAATGTTATTTTACCAAAAAAATACTATCAAAATGTCATCTTTAAAAAACATTCTGGTACTCTTGCATTAACAGCTACAGTTACAGGTTATCAAAAATATATATTGAGTAAACTAAAAATAATACCAGAATGGCCACCATTCGCAATTGAAACTGAAAGAAAAATATATGAAACGCCTCTTATAGAAACTTCTGTGGAAATAGTTTTAGTCAATGATACATCTGTTACTCCTGATAAATTAATGGTATTAAATGATCCTACCGCAAAATATTACTTACAAGTGAGCCAAGGTTCCGGATATTATGAATTTGTATTGAGTTCAGATGATATTGCAGAAGTTCGATATATAGAGTCAACAAAAGCAATTAGCTTTACTCCAAAAAAATCTGGAATACTTCATTTGTCATTAGTAGATCTTTGTTTGCCTTCAAAGCCAGCTGAAGTTATAATTGAAATACAACAACTTGCTATAATAGAAATAGAAACAGTGAATAAAATTGAAAAAGGAAAGTGCATAGTAGCTGCATTAAAACTTTACGACACAAATGGCCATGCTATAAAACTACCATCTCTAAATGCTCTAGAATTTAAAGCAGAAATCGATAACGAATGCATAGAAGTTAAACAATTACCTGTTAATGAACACGGTAATCCTCCTTATAATCAATTGTTATATATGATATATGGAATGGCAGAAGGAGAGTCTCAGCTAATTTTTGTCAGTAAAGGCGGTGAAAAAGAGATACAGAGTGAATCAGCAACTATTCAAGTCTTTCTTCCTTTAACAGTTTCTCCGAAAAATTTAACAATATTGGTAGGAACTGTTTATCAAGTACAAACAACAGGAGGACCATCAAATGCAGAAATTGAATTCTCTACAGAAAATAATGATATTCTAAATATTGACCATAATGGTATATTCGAAGGAAAATTAGTTGGGCAAATAAAAATTATTGTTAGAGCTATTGGTCTTAATGCTAAAGGCAACAAAGTTATTTATTCTGAAGACTACGCTGATATACATGTATTGCATCTTGAAGGAGTTAAAATTGTTGTACCAACAAGTAGAGTTAAAGTGGGTGCAATATTTCCACTTTGGGCCTTTGGTATCCCAGAACATTTAACTCCTCTTATAATAGGTTCTATGCAATTACCATTGACTTTTATGTGGTCATCTAGTGATTCTAATTTAGTGACATTGCATAATATGTATGAAGGCACTGGTATTAATATCAGATACCAAAATGAGGTATCTTTGAGAGCCAAAGCAGTTGGCCCTGGATTAGCAACTATTTATTTAAATGTTACAATGCCATCTAATATATTAACTGGTTTTAAAGGAGATGTAACATATACTACATTTGTGAAAGTTGAAATTTTTGAGGAATTACGTTTAATGCATTTGGGACTACCTTTGAATGCACCAGTAATACTAATGTCTCCAAATTCTGTCCTGAAATTAGAAACAAATCGTGACAAGCATGGTTCAACTATTTATAAAGTATTATCCACTATACATGGAAATGATTCAATGGATTTACAAGCTTTAACACTTGCGTCTAAAACTGTTACTATTGATAAAAATGGCATCATAAAAGCCGGTGAAACTATTGGAAAAATAATCATTTCTATTACAAACACTGAAGCATATAATTTGAAACAATCACTAACAATTGTTGTTGAAGTAAGATATTATATTACTAAGGCATTAAACCTGAAGTTTATATCTTAATTATTTTGTTTTTCAGGTCAAACCTATTCATTATATGATGTTATCTTTAAAATCAATTTTACGAATTCGAAATGGAGAAGAATTGAATATGTTACCCAAAGGTATGGAATTGGACTATGCCCTCGAATATTATGACAATATTGGAACAAAGTTTCATGCCATTAAGGTTGATGCTAAAACTGTATTAAATCGAGTGGATCTTGTATCATTTACTGAAAATTCTGAAAATATAGTTACTGCAAAATTTATTGAGAATGGAGATCTTGTTGTAAAAGCATACAATGAAAAATATCCTAATGCAATGTTTGATTATGTACATATGATGATTGGTGATATAGTTTTTCCTACAAAGGTAATTTATATGTTCATTTGTGTACAAATATAAATTTTTATATGTTATATATCATTTAAATTTATAATTTATTACAGACTACACTAACAGTGGGTGACATAGTGTGCTTTTCAATGCCACTTCTATCTTTTGACGGCGATCCAGGTTATTGGCAATCTTCTGCCCCTGAGATATTAACTGTAGATCCTATTACAGGAATAGGTCGAGCAAAAAACATCGGTTATGCAGTAGTAAAACATAGTCTTGCAACTCATATGCAAGGTGAAATTGAAGTTCATATTCAACCTATTGCAAAGGTACTGTATTTTACGATTCACTTGAAGTTATTAATCATCAATATTTTCTCAAATTGTATGTGATATTATCTTGTAAATACAGGTATCAATTGTGCCATTAAGAACCCGAAATATTACTGGAACTGAAATTTTTAGTGTTCCTGTTGTACTTAAGAGTAAAGATGAGCAAGTTAAAGAAAATAATATCCTGTCTAGAGGTTTAGGTGGTTGTAGAACATTCAGTTCATTTACTTTAAATTCATTTCCTTACACATGTAATGTACAGTTCGTTACGTCAACCTCATCTATCGGAGTAAAAGATCTGTTTCTTGTTAAACCGCGGTTTGATATTGCAACTGGTATGTTCAATTTAATCTCTTACTATAATGAAATTTACTATTTATTTAACTACATATAAATTGTTTATTGTAGGTTTTTATTATTGTGATATACTTCCAATGGGTTCTCCAAATATAATTTCTAGTACATTAGAAAGTCGTATTCAAATAAGTGCACAAAGTAAAGATATTGAAGCTTTGCCTTTAGAAATTATGTATCTACCCCCTGTCTACGTTGACGCTAAGGAAATTATTTTTATTAATACTCATTCTCAGAACATTCCAACAGCAACATTTGAAATATATGGATTGCAATCTATATTAAATCATCTTACTGTAAGTTTAATTTTTTATATAAGTTGAAGTAAATTTTAAAACATAGTTTATTTCATTTATAACGAATTTCTATAGATTGATGTACCAGATGGAATAACTATAAGTGCTCGGCAGTATATTTCAAAATCTACAATACAATATAAACTTCGTTTGATGCACAATCAGGAAGAGATCCAAGGCCAAAAAGTTATTATTGCAAATGATATTACGAAGCAGAATATATCCGTGAGTAAACAAAAGATAATTATGAAACTTGTAATTTATTACAAATGATACTTTACTTTTTCTTGTAGCTTTTCGTACGTGTAACAAAATATGAAAATTTCATACCATTATCTGGAATCCACTGGGTTGATTATATGTATTTCCATCGTTATACATTTGGAACATTTGCTGTTGTTGTAATTACTTTCTTTTATAGTGAGTCTCTTTTAGTACTTTACACTATTATTAATTTATCGAATGAATATTTTATTATATTATATCGAATCTATTTTGTTTTACAGTATGGAAGAATAAAATGGCAAGTATCGACTTGAACATAAAAAATAGAGGAGTTTTTGGTACGTATACTACTTCTGACTATAATTTTTGTTCAAGTTTATAATGAATACGTTATAATAACATAATAAACAAACTAAAATTCATTTTTTATAGCTGATAAGTGCCCTCCTCAATTGAAAAAAACTAGTACACCCTGTTCACCTCCGTTAAATAGTACAACTATGTCAACTCCAAGGACTCCAGTTACGCCGACAAGATTTTCATTTTCTGCATTTGATCCAGTTTATGGTGATCCTCGTGGTCTCTACTCAACAAGTAAACGAAACAGATCATTGAATACCTAGAAAGACATAATAAAAATAAATAGTTTCAATTTAAGGATACATTGTACAGTGTACTTACAATTTTAATTATACTTACTTTTAAAGAAACATTCGACTGTCAAACTAGTGCCTTATTGTCGTAATTTCTAATTCTTTTATAATTTATATTGTAAGATTAATTATTCTTTATATTATTTATGTCTAATAGTAATACAGAAAACTGAGTGTATAACTAAGTATGTTTGTACATTCATAACTGACTAGCGTTATGTACATTTTGTAATTTAATATTAAATAATACATATGTAAGGAAGTGTACATATTGTAATATACAATTTAAATTACATAATTGTATTATATACAATTATATATAATTTAAATTACATAATTATATACGTAGAATTTTTAGTAATTTAATTTCTTCAACCCAACAGTATTTCTCCATACGAGATCGAATAGCCGGATAACTCTATCCAGTTTCAGTCTATAAGCTGAATTTTCAAACAGCCCAAGAATTAGTTAAATTCTCTCGCTCCCGGGAACTGACCCTGCACAATTTAATTCTGATTTTTTACGTTAATTAATTACAAACAATTGCATAGTAAAAAATACTTTGTTTTAAACATGCCGCCATTGAGAGTAGCGTCATCTATCGACAAAGTACTGGTACTAAATTTGTTTTTAAACATTCATTCCCATAGTTTTCGAAGTCAAATAGGACATAATATTAACGCTACGAATCTAATTAAAACGATATAATCACAGAAGTTTTCAAATTATCTCTAAAATTAATTTTTCTTTCGCAAATGAAAATATATTATTTGTGGACATTGAAACACTAGCGGCAGAAAGCGCAAGCTGATAAGCTCTAGCGTTTCGTTACTAGTGTTTTAATATCTACTAAATTTTCTTTCACTTATAAAAAAAAAAAAACTGATTAGGAGGGTTGACTTGTGAATTTTTGCTATAACATTTTACGAATTACGATTCTCAACGTTCTTCCTGCATTCCAGTTAACTTACGCAATGCGAAAGAATTATCAAATAGACCGGAACGCTCGTTTGACATAAAGCGATTAATTTCACCACGAGTTGAAAGAATTTTATGAAATGCATTTGAAGAATAAATTTACACGTATTCTTTGATTATACCTTTTTAAAAAAAATCCTAAGCTTTTTCTTTACCGATTTTGTGGAATATATTTTGTAATTATAGTTAAATACATACTATTGTTATTTGTCGAAAAATTATCATGATCGGCTACTTTATCTTGTGTCGTTTTGTATCATTCAGATTTATTTATTGCATAAAATATAGAAATACGAAAAAAAACGTGTTTTGGTGAAGGGATTGATCATAGCAAGATGGATTTCTTCTCTTCTGTTTTAACAATGTATTTTCTTCGTTAACAGATCCGAACAGATTTTCACTATGTACAAAAGCATTTATTCATACACAAACAAGTTTCGTAAATGTTAGAAAAGAAAATATAGATATATGGTCTAAATTTTTAATTATTTCTTGTACGCCTGTACATTTCTGATTACAGTAGTTATGCAGCTAAATTAGAAAAACCAGCACATAGAACTTTCTCAGTTCAAATGATATTGTATTCTACATTAGTGATATTGAAATTATGCAATGTTACTTACATAAAATGTTTATAATCTTTCTCAATTCTCGCTTGCTCTCGCCTGTCCTTTTCTTTCGTTTTAACAACTGAAAACAACATTTTACAGATTGTTTTGTACTATACGTTTTCTCACATTTAGTTCATGATTTTGTTCTAATCAGTTTCTTATATTTCATATAAGCAATATAGTATGTGTAACTAATTTCTCCAGTATTCAGATTAATTTCTCTAAAACCATCAAAGATACCATAAATTTCTAAATTTTTTATATTGATCATTGATCACTATGTTTCGAAACATGTAAATATATATTTATTTAGCTAACATTTATTTACTTTGATATTTCATAGGTCCCACTTTTATAATACATAAGTAGATTACAAAAAAGTTGTTACAGGAATTCTTTTTAATACAATAAAATAGTTGTAATTTTCTTAAATCGTCTTTTAGAATCTTGTCCATGTATTCAGAAAATACTCCAGAGGAAATAATTCTTGATATTCTCAATGGTTTTAGAAAGATTGTTTATAATGTTTTATATAAATTTAGTTGTTCCCACTGTAACTAAATGTTAAGAAAATTTTCTTCTGTATATGGTTAATATCTTATTCGTATATTGACAGTATAATCACATTGATTTCAAGATAAAGTAATTAAGAACAATAGAACAATATTTGATCATAAGTGTTGTAGAACACTTTAATTTTTACGTTATAGCTATCTGACAAGCATTTCATAAAAAAAATATATTAATGGATAAATGAATAAGATTGCTATGAAATGAAAATTCGGCAATTTGCTGTACAAGATAGGAAATGATGTTTGGTATAATTAAGAATAAGATTGTTAACATAAAAAACAAATTAAAAAATACCAACTGAAATTGTTTATTATACAAGATTAAAAAAAACTTCATTTTTTGAAATTATTAAGTACACCAATAATTTATCACTATAAACTTATATTGTGATCATGATTTTGTACATATATGAAATCTTGTATAAAAACAAAATTAATCTGCATTTTTGTTTTATTTGTAAAAAATTCTAATTTTCAGCATTTCCATAAATTACTTCATATAACTTTTTTCATTTTGATTATTTGCTTCAGGTAATAGAATTTATTACCAAGCAAAAAATAAAATATATTTTTAACATATTTTTCAAGGAACATAATAAAATCATTGTATATATGTATATATAAAAAATAATAAAATAATTTTACTATAATAATTATTTCATTCATTGTTTCATTAACAAATATTAATTATAATAAAATTCAATGATGGAAAAAATGTCTTTCTAAAAAAATATTTCTCATACGACTTTAAAATTAAATTAAAATTTTTTTAAACAATTGAAATACTAATATTAGCAACGTCTCGTATTGAAACTACAGTTTTTAACTACTTGTAAATTAAATCTGTGATTTTGAACACTTATTTGAACTTCTTTTAGTGATTACAATAATTTGTACCATTTTAAATCTGCAATTGAATTACTCTAACTCAATATAATTATTTCATTTATACTATGTAGATTTCATAAATTTATTGTGCTTGTAAAGAAATAGAAACGTCTTTGCGTTTCATGTCTAATTAAAACTGATTGTTCCATTGAAGAAAGTCATTACGATACAATATCGAGTATCTGTATAGTTCCTAATAGTGATACTCTGTAACAAGTTGTTTAAAGATAGTTACATCATATCATTAGTATATTCTTACACTAGACATGTGTTTTTCTTTCAACAATCTCATAGATGTAACACAACTAGTGGTTCATAAACTTTTTAATTTTGTAATTAATCAAGACAAATCTTCACAGCATTTTTATAACTTCTATTTAAATAATTACAAAACAATATTCTATTACGTTAGTAAAATATTGCTCACAATCAGTCAAATTTGCTGACTCTTATTAGATTATTATCACAAACGTTACATTATGAAATTGTTGGATAATGATCCCTATTACCATTTTGTACAATAAAAGTACTCCTTTATCGCTTCAAATGAAACGTAAATTTATCAAGCTTTGCTTTCTGTAAATATATAAAAGGATTAAGAAACGTAATTTTAATGATTGTAATATTTAGCACATGATGAAATCATGTTGTAACTTACGTATGTTTTATATCTTATCTTAAAACAAAAATATGCTTAGAGCCTGAAACATGTGTTTCATTTATTAATTTTACATAAACTTTTGGTTTCAGTTCAGTCTTATTGATAAAAATATGATACATGTAGAAAGTATACTATCGAGACAGAAACAATTTGTTTGATTAACTCTTTATTTTTGTTTTTCTTTTTTTTATTAGTGGGTGCACAAGCAGCCCTCCATAACGAAGTTTTGATGTCAATATAGACTTTAAAAATCTGTTTTCTTAAATCACTGAAAATATGGAAGCTGCAAGCATTCCATTGAAGTGAATATTGTGTTTGAGAATATGTTTCAAAGAGAGTTTGCCTTTCCGTTCTTTTGTACCTTAATTACAATAAAAAGATTAAAAAAAAGAGAAAAAAAAAAAGAACAGAAATTACAAGAGCATAATACTTAAATCTAAAACAATTGGAATTGGTATTTTCTAATATATAACAGAATGTATAAATAACATAAGAAATATTTTACAAAGTCTTACATAAGAAACACGACTTCGAAAATCGTGATAATTATAAACATGATCAAAGAATAAATTTTCTGCATATTAGGAAAATATACATCCATATTTAGTACAAAGTAATCGTCTTGTGTCTAAATAAAAATGATTGGGGTTTTAAACTGAATTATAAACTACACAAAGCTAATGGAAGAATATAAAAGAATAGTTTAATAAAAATGACTTCATCTTTAGAAAGGCAAAGTCTTGTAAAACGTATGTATTACTTATATAATGCTCATCGATCGGCGGTAGCGTTTTCTAGTATTAGTTATAACAACAGGAACCGATACAGGAGCGGGAGGAGTTACGGGTGTAACAGGGGTTATCGGTGTAAGAGGAGTTAAGGGAGTTTCAGCCATTTGGACTGAAGAGGGGGGCCTGAGCTACCAAATGTAGTTTTCGGTTTGAGGGGCCCGCATTACTCCCACACCTCCACCGAGTCTTCTATAATTCATACAACCACATAGTTTCCATTGATTTTGTTCCGAATCGTACACTTCGATTGTTTTTAAATAGGCAGTTCCATCAAATCCACCCACCGCATACAATAAACCATTCACTACTGCTAAACCCACCTAAAAATATAACGGAGTTTATTAGTGGAATTCGTGCGGTCTCTCTTCACAAATAAAATATTTTTTCTATTCTTGATAGAATAATTTTAAGATATATCGTAAACATTAAGGGGACTTACTCCGCTTCTTCTCGATGTCATAGCAACTATTGGACTCCAAGAATTTGTATGAGGGTTATACCGTTCTGCACTCGAAAGTTCCATGCAATCATCTCGTCCTCCAACGGCATAAATTAGATTATTAAATACCGCACAGCCTAAATGCTTACGTCTTGTAGACATAGGTGATACTTGAGACCATTTGTTTTGCCTCGGATCGTATCTTTCTACTGTATTTAAAGGCGACTGTCCATCAGACCCGCCGATGGCATATAAATAACCGCCTAGCACAGCAACAGCTACTCCAAGTCTTCTAGTGGTCATTGGTGATACTTTGGACCATTTATTTTCCTTAGGATCATATCTGTACAGAATAAATTTGTTCTTTCATATATATTGTTATTTCATATATATGTAATTAGCGAAAGAGATTCTGAATAATTGAATTTGATTTTAGCTAAATGGCAATAGAATAATTTACCTTTCAACGTGATTTAAACATTGGACGCCATCCTGACCACCTACCGCGTAAAGAAAACCATCCAATACCGCAACACCTACGCTAGTTCGACATGATGTGGTAGGTGCAACGTCACAGGACCACTGATTCGTTTGTGGATCATATCGTTCGATACTATTTAAGTAACTTTGTCCGTCATGACCACCTACTGCGTATAACAAATCGTTCAGTACGGCCACTCCAACACCACACCTTCGTTTGCTCATTGGTGCGACCATTTTCCAATCCGCAGTGTTAGGATCGAATCTTTCCACGCTAGCGATCGCATCACCAGAACACCATCCCCCGACAGCAAAAAGAACTTCACCGCGTCTGGTTGGTTTTCTAGGTCGTGTTCTAGGTCCTTGCATCAGCGGTCTTTCTTGAGGAAGTAGTAAATAATTTTTTGCTTCGTCTACTAAGTCTCTGCATGCATCATCGGATCTAACTAAAAGGTCAGAACCTACGGTTCCGACTAAAAATTTTGGGCTAAGGAGGGGTAGTCGTACGTGTTGAAGAACTTGTGCCAAATGTTGCCTTCTCTCAGTGACGTTATATTTTACCCAATTCATAACTGCATTGAATACCTGTTCTTCTGTTCGAACATTTAACTCATCCGAAGAAATAATATCTACTAATTGGCCAACAGGTAACAAAAGAAATTCTTCGCTTTCCATTACCTAGAAACAATGATACAAACGGCTACTGCAAATTTAATTATTGGATACATATCAGAGAACGAAGGGCACATACTTCTTGAAAATTGTGCTGCGTAAATTTGTCCGCGATTCGTAGAAGTTCACGACAAGAATGAGTATCTGCAAACGCCCGTATACCTAGACAATTTGACGGATCTAGCTGACGTTTGAGAAACTCGCAACAGATATCTTGAATCTCTGTTAGCTGGAGAAGGCACGCTGCTGGTAGGAGAGTTTGAACGTTCGCTTCCTCGACGATGATGTGAGAAGTGTAACAGAAGTCTATCAGTAGTTCCATCGCCATTTCATCTATGTCACGTATCGTGACTTCAGTTTGTCGAGATTCCGCCAGCTCCCCAGTAAACATCGCTCTACAAAAAAAAAATGAATTTAGTGAATTTAAATCCCTGCAGATTCGATTGTAGCAACAACGATTGTAGTACCTTACCGGAAGTACGGACTACACGCCGATAAAATAACGCGATGTGCGAATATCTTTCTAGAGCTGACATTGAGAACAACGTCGCACAGTTCCCGATGACGACGAAGAACATTGAGTTCGGTGAGTGTAGCACGAGGATGTTTCTCTGATGTGTGACTAAGGCGGGCTGGGGAAGGTGCGCGTTCTACGACCATCTCACCCATCCTCTGCGAGGATGGGGCGCCCGCGGCTGCTCTCCCCGAGGCGCCCCTAGACCCCCCTAGCTGGAGGCGCAGCGGGGGTGACGCCCAACCCCACACCGAGTCTATCTGCAACACCATTCACCAACCACCACAGCTCTCGAACGTGCCCGTACCAGGCCCCCTGATCTTCTCAAATCCCTAAAATCAGAATATTTCTCTTATCTTTCTGAGCAATTTATCTGACCTCTGATTCTCAGAGTGATTTTATTTTATAAAATGTATCACACTTGACAAATTCGTATGACTCTTATATTAGGAGTTATTATATGATAAAGAACATTCTATTTTCCTAGATGAACTAACTGACTGAGAACTAGCTGACAGAAGAAGTATTTATAACTTAGTTGTTATGGTGTCTGAACTATTTGTAACATTATTGTTAAAATATTATAACAGTAACGTTATAAGCAAATTTCTCTTGAAATTCTTTTGACATAAATTTGAGAGAATCTAATTACAAAATTTTAAATACATGATAGTAGAAAGAACTGTACAGAATCTTAATAAGTCCTATACAAGTATATAAATGGACAAGAAATTATATTGTAAAGAGATATAAATAAGAATTAAAAATGTCTTTTATTCGTTAATTAATGAAAATTCTAAAATAAGCCAAACCATTTCTAAAAAATGAAGCACTTTTATAGCAATTATAACTATTCTAGTATGATTATTGTTAATGTCTAAAGTAATGTTCATAATATATTATAAAGTTATCTTCTAAGGAAGAATACAAATTTTTCAAAACAATTTTTCTTCTACTTAATGATAATTATACGTATTTAAGTTTCTTGACATAAATTATTTAATTAAATCTTCTTATTTTTCCTGTGTTAAGTATATATAAACATGTAGTTATCTTACTTGATCTTTTCATGTATTTAAATTTTTAATGAAACTATGACACATTAAAAGATTATAAAAGTACTTTGTACACTGTACAATGTCTATGCACACATACCACATTCAAACTATAAATTTTTAAAAAATGTTTAAAAAATAATCGTAATGCAAGAAATACGTTTCTAAAAATATTATCGAACCTTCAATAGAATTTTAATCCCAAAAGTAATGTTGAAACAACACTGACAGAAATCTATTACAGCAATGTTCTAACAGAAAAGTACATCTTTTTAATTTGAATGCAGTGAATACTACCATTGCCAAAAATTCGACTCTTGTTGAGATGAAATTAATTGAATCTTTCTTTCTGACAAATGAAATGATCCCTGATACATTTTCAAAATACAATTTGAAAAACGTTGGAATTCAGAATGTGACAAAGGTATAAGTCACGAGCGTAATTTTACACGTTGAACGAATAATACATAATTTTTACGTGACAGTTACTCTGTAAATAAATCTTGACGTGGATGGATTGTGTAAAAGTGTTTTTGAAGAATTCGACAAAGTCAGAGGCGTGAGAAAACGACAGTAGAAACGGCACTGACACTCACTGTATGATGAATACGAAGATTTCTGACGTATGATTAAGAAACTCGATTGGATTTCTACACAGTTTGGCTAGTTTCCCAGCTAACAAGCGATAAACAAAAATTTGATCACCGCGTTCCAGCTTCGTTTCTTCGCGATACGGTTAAAACAATAGCATGATGTTGGATGTCGAATCAGCGTTGCGCATGAAAACCGTGCCACAGTTGAGAATCCAGTTCACCAAATTTCCATGGATGATATCACGAGGGTACTTTCATTTCGATCTTATCATATCTTTGCTTGCGATGCATAATGCACCAAATACTGATTCCCTTCGTTTCTGAACCGAATCCCCAGGGTTACGCTCGCGTTGTGCCATTGATCGAGGACAGAGTAGACGGTGACATTACGCCAGATTTTGTGTCCCACGTCCTGAAATACCGACCTCGAAAAATACGAGGACGCCCTCTGCGATCTGCTCTGGCCACAAACAAGATATATATCTTGACAAGTGTAAGAATTGTAATTCAATTGTAAATCAATTTAATCGTTAAAGATGGCGAAGTTATTCATTTTATAAAGTTATTATAAAATAATTCATGGAGTTTCATTGGAATGGCGATTGTGAATAATATCTAAAACAGAAAAGTTTAGTTAGTAAAATGATTTACATGTGGAATCGTTTGAAGTGTACATACATACATATTGTGTATTTTGTTATATACCACAAAATTAAACAACTTAAATTCATTAAATGAATATGAATTTGCAGTGTCAATAAAACGGAAATTAGTTATTGCGATTCTCGAATTTAATCAAATATGGTAGTCATTTCACTTTATTAATTGAACAGTATCTAAAATAGAGAAATCACTTTAATCGGTAAAATCATATATAATCGTTTTGAAATATTATTTTATTACATATTGATCAAATTAAACAACTTAATTCATTAAATAAATATAAAGATTGCAGCGCCAACGAAACGGTGAAATATGGAAGTTAGTTATTGTGATTCTCGATTGGAATCGATATTTCTCGTAATCAATCTATAACATTGGAATAGCGAACATATGACGTAAAGTATCAGTTTTAGGCGGGAATCAGCACGAAGAAGTATTATTCAGAAATTGTCAGGTAAAACACTGCCGTCCTTAGTTTTTAAACTTATTTTTGTATCGTCAATGACAGTGGTGAACATTATTTAAAAGTATTATTTGTATTTACTCCAATTTTTGGTTAAAATCGTTGGTTAAACATAAATGTATGCACGTACGTATTTGTATGTATTTTCTATAGTGGTTTTCAGTCAAATGAAATTTTTTAATTAATAAAACTATTGTTATTCTATTGTTATTGTATAACTATTAAAGTTGTTTATCCATAAATATCATCTCTTTTCTAGACCGAATCCTGTTCGTCCAAATCCCAACCTCACTAAATTAATTCGCGACGTGAATCTGTTACACGAATGATTAGTCCAATATTGAATATCGCAGTGTTGAGTGTCATTCACGTATGTATAATAATTCGTCGTACGTAAAAATAAATGAAACAATCTCAGGATTGTTAAAGTGGAGACCTCACTCTTTAAAATAAAATCAAATTAATTGTCTTACAATTTTTTTCCACGAAATTATAACAGTTTAAAGTATTGACAACTTTTTATCTAGTGTATGAAAATTTTCGTTCTTTTTTAAGATGTCTCATAAATTTTGTGTATGAAATTTTCTGATTTAGACCAGAGTTTTTTATTTTTTATTCCAAGTGTTATTATTTCGTGCGAAATGCGCAATTACAGCGCCAACGGTGAAGTATGCAATATGACGTACTTCCTACGATTCTCGAAATAATCGATATTTTTCATGATCGACTTTTAACTGGAAAGTGGCGGTTAAAAATGGCGGAGAGTAGCACACCTCACCTCTAAAGAAGAAAGTCACACACACATTTAGAAAGGAAAATCATTCAGAAAAAAGTATCATTTAAAAGTTCTCAGATAAAAATTTAAATTAATAGTTGTTAGATTTGTGTTCGTATTCTGTATTTTTAAAATAAAACCTGCATTTTTGGCATCAGCTCAAGGTAAGATTTAACCAAATAATTATTGCATATAATTTTCAACAATTAAAGAAATAATAGCATATAAAGGTTTAAACAGAATATATCGTGCTAAAATTATTTATAATTTTATACCAAAATTTAATTTCAATTCTAACAGTACAAATACTGTAATCTTGTAATATATGACTATATATACAATATGATTATATATATAATATGATTTTACTTCTATTGTAACATTTTATATTTATTTATTGATTCTTTAACTTCATACTGTGCAATTCCTAGCAATTATAATACTAAATTAAACAACAATTTACTAAAAATGTACGAATGTAATAGTTAAAACAATAAATTTACTGCGTAATATAATAAAATTTTTCATTTCTCAAAAAAAGTAAAGCATAGAAGGTCTAGAAGCTCGAAATTCGAAGTAAAAAACAATACGAGCACAATGTTTATGTCTGTAACTATCGTGTCTGTTCGGATAGGATCACCACATCCCCTATTATTTTCTCAACTGAAGGACGAGACGTGTGGCGGAAAATCATTCGGCTGTCGGATTTCGTGACAACACACATAACGTCGCATTAGTACGTAACTTTTTCTAACCTATCGGTGACGTCTCTTCGGCATTCTTTTACTTCCATATATACCTCATTAATAGTATAATTTAATTAATACGTGTGTGTTGAATGATTAAGTAGTATTACAACAACGAAATCGTGTAGTGCTTTCAAATTTTTCGCACCAATTTTTCTTCAATCGTCGATTTTACTTATAGGATTACCAGTAGTTTGTTTCATACGCTTTTTTAATAGAATTTGAAGTTGATTATCGTTTTATTTTCACACATTTGCCTTCATTTGGTCTGACTTTTGATTTCTTTCTGTGCAGACTCTTCCTTGATTGCAAAGATGGCATAGAGAACATAGACACCACGATCATTAATGTATAATCTGATGAACTTTTATGGAAAGTCGGTAACATTTTATTCATTTTGGAAAACCTTTGGTATACAATTTATATATTTATATTTGATATATAATTCAGAATACGTATTTTCTTGATTATTTGTGATAAAAGGATGAAAATAGAAAAGATTAAATCAATTAATGTTTTATTTCGAATATAGAGATCGTAGTAACTTAATAATATTTCTTTTTAAACGGATATACATTAAATTATTAAATTCAAAGTCTTCGTATTTTATCATATTATACTTTGCTACAAATGCTATTTACTTTTTCCGAACGTCAACGCGCAATAAATATTCAAGTTTCATTATTTTCATGCATATTCATTATTTTCAGAAAATTTTTGTGACCGCGTGCAATGCGGTCGGTAAAGCCAGTGTTTGTTGCGTAATATTTTAATACTTGTTGAGCGAAATGGCTCTTATTAATTTATTTAAATTTAATTCCCGAAGTTAGAGCCAGTGAGTTCGCCGATTGTTACATAAATGCGCGTCGATATTCTTTTATTTTTCTTTCTTCATATTTTTTCTTGTTCGATACTTGTTTTCGGTATTAGAGTCAGTGCTCAAGATGATAAGGCCTTTCCAGGAGATCAAGATCGTAAGTAGTTTCATATATTGTACTTCAATTTATTCAATTTTTCAAATTTAACAACAAAGTATAATGTTTGTTGTTTTGACAGACGCTTCACATCAGCAACAATTTTTTGGGGCAAATTCTAACGATGGCTCTAAAGCCAAGAATGTAAGAATCTTTCATTATCTCCAACTTAAGACTCTGCTTTACTTTTAAACGTAAATTCTAATGTTTAATGTTTTATTACAGATTTTCTACACTCTCCACTTCTCCTAATCTTCTAAGGATCTTACGATGTTTCAAAAGCTAAAAATGTAAGTACTTCAGCTTGTAACTAAATTCTATTCTCTGCAGTTTCTATTGAAGTCGAGTGTAAAATTATAATTATAAAATAAAAATATTTCATATTATTAGTCCCAATTTTTATCATTATTAAAATTTAAATTTTGACAAATAACACTGTGTCTTTAGACATAAAATGTTTGATGATTTACAGAATATTTTTCACGGCGTTCACTTTCACCATGGGATTCTCAGTGGTATTTACTTCATGAGGATCTTCACGATAACTTTTCCTGGTCCAGTGCAGCATTGATGATAATGTTCTTCACATCTGTCGCGTGAGTCGCATGCATTTATGTTCCTCCGGTCACTCAATCATGTCGTAGGATGAAAGGTCCGAATCGGCACGGATGACTGGTTGTATATGTAGAATTTTTGATGAGCATAGTGACCACGGGTATTTTTTATACCCACGAGTAGTAACATTTTTTTCAGATTTTTTATATATTAGATCAGGATAGGGCTTCTTGCACATCGCGATTTTAACAATTAGTTTGAATATATAAAGTTATAGTAACTACTTGTAAAATCAAAATATATTCAGTATAAATGTTTGCAAATGCAAAATATCCATATGAAGAGACAAATTGTAAATGATAATTATTAAAATGAGTTGATTCAAGCATTTTGTAGCAGAGAAGACGGATACCATCCGACTTCGTTGCTATGAAAGATACAGTTATTACTTATTGATATACTGATAATATATTTTGTTATAGTAATTAATAATTAATAATTGATGTAATAATTAATACTTTCCAACTTCCTTTTCCATTTTCTAATATATAACTTTTTGTGTAAAATGATTCAATTAATTTAATTTTATAATTATGAATTTCAATGCAATTTGAAATATATAATAGATTAGAATTCCTCCTGTAGAAAAATATATGAAATTATAGTGTATGAATATATTTTATGTGCAAGAAGATAGATTCGCGACAGGTAGATTTTTGAATCAAAGTAACAAGTTTAAACACTGCTTTCGTATTTTCGAAAATGTGCTTTGATGAAGAAACAGCCTGAGATTATTTCTATTATTTAATTTAGAGTCAATTGTTTGATTTGGATTGTTTTAGTCAATTGTTAGAGTTTATATCTTTTTTAATAAATTCAATTCTTTGTTTTTATTCTTATTATTCTCTTACAATTGGAATAATTGCTGAAAGAGTAGAGTCATTACAGTTTGAAATAAAAAAATGTGATAGTTCGTTAGATACAAATTACATAAGCTAATCATTTTTTTAGTTCAGGATTTTCAGGTTTAACCCCTTCCGTGTTCATTGTCAGGATCTCACTCACGTGCCCAGGTG